>NC_053026.1:562323723-562356164 GCF_003073215.2 Triticum urartu | reverse complement strand
GGGGGGGGGGGGGGGGGGGGGGGGGGGGGGGTTAAAATAAGATGACCCTTGAGTCTGCAGAACCCAAGGGAAAGAAAAGGCTATGTGGCAAATGGTAAGACCAATGTTGGGCATTGCTGGAAAAACTTTAATCAAGGCGAAATATCAAGGGGTTCCCATTATAACCCAACCGCGTAAGGAACGCAAAATCCGGGAACATAACACCGATATGACGGAAACTAGGGCGGCAAGAGTGGAACAAAATACTAGGAGAGAGGCCGAGCCTTCCACCCTTTACCAAGTATATAGATGCATTAAGATAACAAAGCAATATAATGTTATCCCAACAAGTAAATAAATGTTCCAACAAGGAAC
Organism: Triticum urartu; assembly: GCF_003073215.2. Lineage (NCBI taxonomy): Eukaryota > Viridiplantae > Streptophyta > Magnoliopsida > Poales > Poaceae > Triticum > Triticum urartu. The sequence goes on along the minus strand of NC_053026.1, from coordinate 562,355,810 downwards.
GGCCTCCAATCCTCACCTGCAACTAGCAACGCTATAAGAGGGGGCTGAGCAAAGCGGTAACATAGCCAATCAATGGTTTGCTAGGACAAGGTGAGTTAGAGGTTTGACATGGCAATTGTGAGGCTGACAAGCAAATGGTAGGCATCGTAGCATTCGCATAGCAAAGAGTGAGCAAACTAGCATAGCAAAGATAGTAGTGATTTCGAGGGTGTGATCATCTTGCCTGCATAGTTGTCAGAGTTGACTGGATCCTCACAAGCAAACTCAACGTGCTCCTCCGTAGCGGACTCGTCTCCCGGCTCTACCCAAACAAGACAAACAAGCAACAAGGATACAATCAACCACGTGCAAGAACAAGCAATATGATGAGATGATGATATGCTATGCGGGATGCGATGCGGGATGCAAAATGCAAGATATGACAGGAAATGCATGAACCTGGCCTCAACTTGGAATTCCAAGGGTGCTATTGGAAAGATGATATGAAATCGCTTGAAAACGATATAAAGAACGCCGGAATCGGAGTTACGGTTTGGAAATGGCAAGCGATTTAAATATGACACCGGTCTGCGATTTGCAGCAAGTAGGCATCTAAATGCAATGAAATGAACATGCTACAGCACCCAAACAAGACTACAAAATACATGGAAGGGAAGCATGCAAGATGCTTAACAAAATACTAGCACTGAGACACGGCCAATTCATCCATTATGAGGTTCAAACAAGCATGGCAAAAACGCAAATGGTAAAACAGATCTCAGACTTAGTGAAATTAACACTTGTCTGGAATTTCAGATCATATAGCCCTCTTCGGAGCAACAAAACAACATGCTACAGGAACTGAACATGACAAAGAAAGACGTGGAATGGAGCTACTCAACAAGCTTAACAAAAGTCCCTTAGTGACCTTGAGCCAAAAGGGATCACAAAATGTAATAACAAGCTCACGAACATAGCAAAAACATAATCAGTTTCCAGACTTGGTGAAAACTGGGACATGCTGAAACATAACTCACGAAGGCATGTTTACGAGCTCGATGCACTCACTACGGTGCAAGTCATGGCAAGACAAGCATACACCCATAAAGAAGGCACAAAATACAAGCTAGACATGGCAAGAAAAATGGCATAGCATGAACGGATCAACTACAATAACATCGGCAAAATCACAAACAAGTTGACGATCTGCCCAGATTCGCAACGAAGCAAAAGTAGAGCTTGATTGACTCAAGCTAGGGTGCTTCATAATTGCAAGTAAAGACATGGATGGTTAGAGCATAACAAGATTAACAAAACTCCTTTACTGATCATCCTCAAAAGAGGCACGGATCACTAGGAAACAGCAAGAACATATGGCATCATGAACTAAATAATCCCAGACTTGGTGAAAACTACTAAGTCCTTGAAAACAGAATTACCGGGTGCCTCACTTTGCAAGCTTGCACAAGTCACCACACACATCACAAAAATTCATGGGTTGCACCTCTGGAAAGAAGACAAAATCCTTAACAAAACATATGAATGACTCATAGGCATATCATGCACACAACAATCATGGCAAAAATGACAAAAGTCTAAGATGAACTAGCAGATCTGACAATTAACTCACGAAGCCTCCTTCTAACAGCATTTCGGGCATCAAGATGAGCTCAAATGAAAATTATGCAGTGGAATGAAATGATGTACTCGTCGAGACGAACATTTTGATATACTACATGTCCAAAAGGAGCTACAGATGCGGAGATACGGCAGGTCAAAGTATGCATAAAAAATTAGAGGGAGAGGGGAAAAAGTCAACCGGCTAGGGTTTCGGATCTGGATCTGGCACTGTTCACCACTGTTCACCGAGCGCGGATGCCGAGGACGACGGCGAGGTGGGCGGCTCCGGCGAGGTGGAGAGGAGAGGCGAGGCCGGCTCGGGCGGCGGCGGTGGTCGACGAGGCGGCGTGAGGCGGCGGCCGGGAGGCGGCGGTGGCGCAGCGAGCTCCGGCTCGGGCTCGCGGGGTGGCCCGCGGCGGCGGCGTCCGCTGGAGATGGGAGAGGCGGCGGCGGATGGAGGCGCAGGGCGCGGGGGTGGCTCGTGGGGCGACCGGGCCGGGAGGGCCAAGCGCGGGCTCCCGGGCCTCGGCGGCGGCTGGCGGCGAAAGCGCCACGTGGCGGCGAGGGGTTGGCGCGGGCGGCGGAGCGGACAAAGTCCGGCGCGGCCGGACACGTCCGATGTGCGGCGGATCTGTTTTTAGGGTTTCGGGGAGAGGGGATCCGGGATATTTCGAGGGGGACCTATTTATAGGCATAGAGGGAGCTAGGAGAGTCCAAATGAGGTGCGGTTTTCGGCCACGCGATCGTGATCGAACGCTCTAGGACATGGAGCAGAGTTAGGTGGGTTTTGGGCCAAATTGGAGGGGTGTTGGGCTGCAACACACACGAGGCCTTTTCGGTCCCTCGGTTAACCGTTGGAGTATCAAACGAAGTCCAAATGATACGAAACTTGACAGGCGGTCTACCGGTAGTAAACCAAGGCCGCTTGGCAAGTCTCGGTCCAATCCGGAAATGTTTAATCCCCACACACGAAAGAAAGCTAGAAATGACCACCGGAGGAGAACGAAGCACCGGAAAGCAAAACGGACAACGGGGAAAATGCTCGAATGCATGAGATGAACACGTATGCAAATGCAGTGCACATGATGACATGATATGAGATGCATGACAAAGACAACAACACACGGAGATAAAGACCCGATCCCGAGAAAAATAAAATAACTTAACACCGGAAATGGCAAGAGTTGGAGTACAAATAGGGAAAGTCACATCCGGGGTGTTACACTCTTCTGATAGTGAAGACTCCTCCTTGGGCGGGAGTGACTAGGAGGACAGCGGCAATACGACGAGGGTAGTAGGCGGCTGGATGACGGGTCCGATTAGGCGTCGGGTGCCGCTCCGCGCGGCACCGGCGACCCCATCATCCGCGTCGCTGGCTCCCTGAACTTCTCGAGATCGTCTCCTTGGGCGGCTGGCGTTGGGAGGCTGCGGAAGAGGAAGAGGGTGGGCGGCAAGGCCGTCAAGTTGGAGTACGCGGGCACCGATGCCTTCGACGCGTGCTGACGTCCTGCCGCCTCGTCTTCGAGCTCTGCTTCCGGCGCCGCCACCACCATCCAGCCCTCGGACGGCCACCGAGATGTTCTCTTGGTGTCTTCTGCCGCCCGTAGCTCGCCTAGGCGCCCCTTTTGCCCTTTTCGTCTCCTTGACCTGCCTCCTGAGGAGAGGGACAAGATAGGGATTACGGGCACCTTATCTCTTTTTAGTTTGTAAGCCTTCGGGCCTTAGCTGAATTTAAAACTTGTAATCCCATTATTCATGTTTTTCATTCCCTATGGACTGTACCTGAGTGGAATGTTTTTAATGAAAAAGGGATGTTTGCCGGGTCATTTGTTTGTGGGTAGGACCCACGACAAGGAGTAAATCCTTGATATCTTTAAGACAAACATTTCCTTGCCCGGCAACAGGCCTTGCCGTCTCCCCACTTCGCTCGACCTTTCTCACACCTTTGGCAGAGGAAGGGATGAGGTGGGTTTAGGCTCCTTGTTTCATCCTCTCGCTGCCGCGACTACGACCAAACCTGGCCCCAGGAACGAGTCCTAGGGCCTAGAGTTAGGGGAGCATAGTAGCTTTAGGAAAAATGAGGTTTCACATACCTCAGTCCATAAGGGAATGCATGATAAGGGATGAAGAACTTATCTGAAGCTGTAGCCCCCGGCAACTCTGGTTTGCCGTGGGTGAATCTTTGCTCTTGCAGCCCCCGGCAATACTGGCTTGCCGTGGTCTAGATGCTGGTCTGTCCTTCTTCTCTTTTCCTCCCCAAGTGGTTCGGCACGGATATCCGTGTGTCCTGTGAACCAAAGAAGACAAAAGAAAGACAAAGAGATGCACACTCGATCTCTAAGATAGGGGTTAGTCGCCGCTAAGCACTATCAACCCTAACCAAGGACGAGACTCGACCTAGCATGCATGCTATAACTTAGGGCGCCAGCGCTTCATTTATTTGTGCTCAGGGTCTGCGCCTGGCTTTGTACAAAGGGTTACATGCATCATCGGCAATGCTTGTACAAAAGGTGGCTTGCCGGGGGGCCCGACAAGCCGCGCCTCACAGGTAAAACTTGCGAAGATGCTCAATGTTCTAGGAGTTACTCACCGGAACGGCATCTTCGGTCTCCAGGCGGACTGCGCCGGGCCTGGTGACTCATATTACCCGATAAGGGCCTTCCCACTTTGGCGTCAACTTGTTGGAATTCTTGGCCGATTGAACGCGCCGAAGAACAAGGTCGCCTTCCTCAAGGCTTCGGGCATGAACCTTGCGGCTATGGTAGCGGCGCAAGGCTTGCTGGTAGCGTGCTGCTCTCACAGCCGCCCGAAGACGATCTTCCTCAAGGAGCATTTCGTCATCTTGCCGCAGTTTCTCTTGCTCAAGCTCATCATAAGCGAGCACTCGAGGTGACCCGTATATGAGTTCAGTGGGGAGAACTGCTTCTGCCTCGTATACCAGGGCAAAGGGTGTCTGGCCGGTGGTTCGATTTGGCATCGTCCTGATCGACCATAGAACCATCGGCAACTCATCAATCCAGCGCCTCCCACTCTTGTGCAGCCTGTCAAAGATCTTGGTCCTTAATCCTCGCAGTACTTCAGCGTTTTCCCTCTCAGCTTGACCATTGCTCCATGGGTGAGCAACGGAAGCGAAACAGACTTTGCTGCCGAGGTCTTGGATGTATTGCATGAAGGTGCGGCTTGTGAACTATGTACCGTTGTCGGTGATGACCCTGTTGGGTACACCAAAACGGCACACTAGTCCCTTGAAGAACTTGACGGCTGACTGAGCTATGACCTTCCTCACTGCGTCCACCTACGGCCACTTTGTGAACTTGTCGATTGCAACGTACAAGTACTCAAAGCCCCCAACAGCGCGGGGGAAAGGGCCCAGTATGTCGAGCCCCCAAACCGAGAAGGGCCAGGAAAGAGGAATGGTTTGAAGGGCTTGAGCTGGCTGATGAAGCTTCTTTGAATGGAACTGACATGCTTCACACCTGGTGACTAGTGTCGTCGTATCCTGGAGGGTTGTGGGCCAGAAGAAGCCTTGCCGAAATGCCTTGCCGGCAAGGGCCCTTGACCCGATGTGGGATCCACATATGCCTCCGTGTATATCCGCCAACAGCTCCAGTCCTTCCTCCCGAGGGATACACTTCAATTTCACACCGTTCGGCCTCTTTCTGTACAGGACGTCATCGACGAACTGGTACATGGTAGAGCGACGGGCTACTTTTTCCGCTTCTTCCTGCTCTTCAGGAAGTTCCCCTGTTTGGAGGAATCGGACGGTATGCTGTGCCCACGCTAGAGCCTGGGGCTCGACAGCGAGGACTAAAGGCATTCCCTCCGCTATAGGAACGGCTGTCTTGACGGCAAGAGCTTGACGCTCCACCGGAGCTAGCCGTCCCGTGGCGGGCTCAGTGTCCCTGGCAACATCCTTGCCGGCGGCTCCGGGGAGCTCGACGGGAAAGTACTTGCCGGGTCCTGATTTCCTCCTCTTGTTCTAATCTGTTGATGGATCAACGGATGACTGAGTTAACTGGAGCACAAAGGTACCTGGTTCCACAGGTAGCTTGAGGGCAGCGCATTTTGACAGGTAATCGGCGATATTGTTCTCCGCTTGGGGAACGTATTCAGCCTATATACCATCGAAACGCTCTTCCAGCTTTCTCACTTCATCGATGTAGGCCTTCATCAACGGGCTCTGGTAGTCCTTGTTGACTTGCTTGACGACGAGCTGCGAGTCACCCCTGACGATGAGCTTCTTGATTCTGAGGTCCGCCGCGATCCTAAGACCGGCAAGCAGCCCTTCATACTCTGCCATATTGTTTGTTGACACCTCCCTGGGGAAGTGCATCTGGATCACGTACTTGAGGTGCTCTCCAGTGGGCGCGACAAGCAGTACGCCAGCCCCGGCGCAGTGTAAGGAGAAAGCTCCATCAAAATACATGATCCAACTGCAACTTGCCTCCTTGCCGGGGCGAGTAGTCTCTTGGGCTTCTTCGTCAGGTGTTGCGGTCCATTCTGCAATGAACTCCGCCAGGACTCGGCTCTGAATCGTCGAAGTACTTTCAAACTTGAGGCCAAAGCTGGACAGATCCAGTGCCCATTCCACAACTCTTCCCGTTGCATCTGGATTGTGCAATATCTGTTGCAGAGGGAGGCGAGTGACGACAGTGATCTCGTGTGCCTGAAAGTAGTGACGCAGCTTCCTCGAGGCCATAAGAAGGCCGAAGAGCAGTTTCTGCACGCCGGAGTACCTTGATCTAGCTCCCTGCAGGAGGGAACTGACAAAGTAGACCGGGTGCTGCATCATTTTCTTCTTCGGCGGGACTTCAACTGGCCGTGTCGTCTCTGCATTGGTGGTGTTGGGCTCTGTCACTACCATTACCTCGTCGCCAACCTCTCTCTGCGCCACTAGTGCGGCGCTGACCACCTGGTTCGTTGCCGCCAGGTATAGCAGCAATGGTTCCTGTGGCCTAGGCGCAACCAGTATCGGCGCGAAGGAGAGGTACCTCTTCAAATCTTGCAATGCTGCTTCGGCTTCTGGCGTCCACTCCATCGGGCCCGCCTTTTTCAGGATCTTGAAAAAGGGAAGGGCGCGCTTGGCAGACTTGGACATGAATCTGCCCATGGCGGCGACGCAACCAGCAAGCCGACGTAGACCCTTGATTCGCTTGGGTGCTTCAATCTGCTCTATAGCCTTGATCTTGTCCGGGTTGGCCTCTATCCCACGCTGTGACACAAAGAACCCGAGAAGCTTGCCGGACGGGACGCCAAAGACGCACTTCTCAGGGTTCAGCTTGAGATTGATTTTGCGCAGGTTTGCAAATATTTCTTGCATGTCCGGTATGAGGGTTGCCCTGTCCTTGGTTTTGACCACTATGTCATCCATATAAGCTTCCATATTTCTATGGAGCTGGGGTTCAAAACCAATCTGGACCGCCCTCGCAAACGTCAAACCAGCACTCTTCAGCCCGAAAGGCATCCGTATGAAACAAAACGTACCACATGGGGTGATGAATGCTGTCTTCTCTTCGTCTTCTCTTGTCATGAAGATCTGGTGGTAGCCGGAGTAGGCATCGAGGAATGACAACAGATCACACCCAGCTGTGGAGTGAACAATCTGGTCGATGCGCGGCAACGGGAAGGGGTCCTTAGGACAAGCCTTATTGATATCTGTGTAATCAATACACAGCCTCCACTTCCCATTAGCCTTGCGCACTACGACCGGATTGGCCAACCAAGTTGGATGGAGCACTCCTCTTACCAAACCCGCTGCTTCCAGTTTCCAAATCTCCTCTGTGATGAACTCTTGTCGTTCCAAAGCTTGCTTTCTGACCTTCTGCTTGACGGGCCGCGCATGAGGACAGACAGCAAGGTGGTGCTCAATCACCTCCCTGGGAACGCCGGGAATGTCGGAAGCTTGCCATACAAACACATCGACATTCGCCCACAGGAAGGTGACGAGCGTGTCTTCCTATTTGTCGTCAAGGGTGGAGCTTATGGTGAAAGCTCCTCCCGTGCCGTCCTTATTGACAGAAACCTTCTTGGTTCCTGGCGGTATGGCCCTTGGCTTCTTGTTTCCGCTGGTGGAGCTCTCTGGCACGTCCTCGACGGGAGCGCTACACTCTGAAGAGGTGCGCTTGCCGGAGTGGGTGTCCGAGGTCTCACCGGTCTTCTTCTTCTTCCTCTTCCCTCCCGGGGTCCCAGCAGCAGGAGCAAGTGCCCTAGTGGCGGCAGCTGCTGCAACTGCTTGTTGGTATAGTTGGTCAGCGCAAATCAACGCATCTTTCTTATCGGAGGGGATGGTGATGATCGTCACAGGTCCTGGCATCTTCAGGATGTTGTAGGCGTAGTGTGACGCTGCCATGAACTTGGCCAGCACTGGGCGGCCAAGGATCCCGTTGTAGGGCAAGGGGATCTTGGCAACACCAAACATGATCCTCTCCGTCCTATAGTTCAGATCGCTTCCAAAAGTCATGGGCAGCGTGACCTTTCCCTTAGGTTGGCTTCTTCCCGGGTTGACCCCCTGAAACGTGCCCGTCTCTTCGAGGTCTCCATCAGGAATCTGCAGTTTCTCGATCACGGCAGGCGAGATCAAGTTCAGACCGGCCCCACCATCGACTAGCATCTTTGTCACCTTGAGGTTGCGTATTGTTGGTGAAACCAACAATGGCAAGCACCCGACCGTAGTAGTGCGATCAGGGTGATCCTCAGTGTCAAAAATGATAGGTGTGCTGGACCACTTCAGCGGCCTTTGGGCATCAAACGACGGCTCTGCCGCTGTAATCTCTCGCGCCCACTGTTTAAGCTGGCGGTGGGAAGTATGCAGCGAGGCGCTACCGTCGACGCACATGGCCTCTGTAGCTTTCTGAAACTCTTGGTCGCTGGATTCGTTGTCCTCTTCGTGATCATCGTCTTCTGGCTTTTTGTCATGGCCACGGGCGGGCCTCTCCTGTTGTTTATCCTTGCCACGACGGCCCGCCTGGCCATCACGCTTCTTGCCGGACCCCTCAACACCGTCTTGGCTCTTCTTCTTATCCCGCCTCTCATATTCAGCCCTCTGCTTCTCAGCGAGGAGCTCAACCTGTCGGCAGTCTTGGAGAGCGTGGCCTTTGGTGCGATGGATCTTGCAGTATCGCTTGTTGGAGTTTCCTGGCTTCCCGGCAACCGCCAAGGCCCGGAAGGCGACACATCCGGCAATTTCCTTGCCGGGGTCATCTGCCTTGGTTTTCTTGGTGGAGCCGGTGTCATCTGATTCCTCGACGGCAAGCACAGCTTTACCTTTGCGCTTCCTGTTGCGGCGCCGACCCTTCTTCGCCGGGGCGGCAGTATCTTCATCTGAGGAGTCGGTTTCCACACCGGCGTCTTCGCCGGGGAACTTCCTTCCCTCTTCAGCCCGGGCACATCTGTCAGCAAGAACATAGAGTTCTGCTACATCTTTCACCTTGTTCAGCCCGGGCTTCTTGAGGAAATAGAGTCTATCGGCAAGGGCATCAACCATGACATGGCGTTGGGTTTAAGAGCCAACGGAAAGTAATTCACAAGCATCTTATCGTCGCGGGCTCCGGCAACTTGCATCGCAATGGTGTAAATGCTGAGGAACTCGGACGGGTGGGTCTTGCCGCCGTACTTTTCGCCCATGTCAGGTTTGAAGGTGCGGTGAGTGGGCCACTGGAACTGCCGCAGCTCACAGGTAAAAGCCGGACAGCCTACCTCATAAGGTAGGCCTCTAGGGCTCTCTGGTGCCGGGTGGTTCACAGCGGGCCCTGCTCGCCTGTCTGACTGGTGGCACGCTCCGCGCCGGCGCTCGATAGTGGTTCGAGCGTCTTCATGTTCTCGTTCCCGAAAGACTTGGCGCTGGTCACGGTGGGTCCGCGGGTCGGACGACGCTACGGACATTTCGTCCCCCGCAACGTCGCGACGAGCTGGTGTCCGCAGTACCGGGCAAGGAGGAGGCAAGTGCACCGTGGTCGCGGTGCCGCCGGCTTTCCCGCCACTGGTGCGTGGGACTCCGTCGGAGCGTCGACCCGGGGGCTCCACCGGACTTGGTTCGTCTTTGTTGGCCACCGCAACAAGGCTTCGGATAGTGGCTCTCCATTCGTTGAGTTTTCCCGTAGTGGGAGGAAAATCGAGGAGCAACTGCACGCGCACCAGGGCTTCCGCTGGCGTTGGTGGCGGCGAAACCTGCACGGATCGCGATGCGCTTCGACTTCTGACCATGTCAGAAGGAGCTCTATCACGACCCCGCGGTCGCATGCCATCTTCACCAGCGCCTCGGCGAGCGGCCAGGTCTTCTACCTCCCGGGAGTGGCGCTCGGGGCTCTTCCCGCGGCGATGCCTGGGGTCTTCGGCGTGATTGCTCCGTTCGTCGCGCGCCGTTTGAGAGGAGCGCGCCGTCGGTGCCGGCGTGGGAGTCTTGGAGGCCCTCGCATCGCCTTCGGGCGGGGCGGTAGCGATCTTAGAAGGCCCCGCGCCACCCACGGAGGGCCTGGCTCCGTCTTTGGATTTGGCGACGTGCGGCCCGTTACCTGGCGCACGAACATCGCCGCCTCCCAAACTCCGGCTGCTGGGACGGTGTTGGTGTTCGCGAACGGCGCCCCGGGTCCTTTCTGCGACCGGTCCGCTGCTTGCCCGCGTTGGGATGGGATGTCCGGCTTCCGACGGGCCAACCGCCACCGTCGTATTCTTCTTGGGCGCCATGACGATGAAGAAGCATCGAGCTAACTGCTAAAGCCGATTCACACAACTGCGCCCCCTACCTGGCGCGCCAATATGTCGGTGATGAACGTCACCTATGGGATCACAAGAATCCCTACTACGGTTGCGGGGCGCGGGGTCGTGAGAAGAGCGGATCAAACAGATAGCACACGGTTCGTTTATCCAGGTTCGGGCCGCGAGGATGCGTAAAACCCTACTCCTGCTTTGGTGGATTGTATATCAGTGTTCTTGAGCTAGCTATGGGGCGTGAGGAGCTCCAAAAAGCCGAATCCTTCTCCTGGTCGCCTCGGGCCTCCTTTTATAGGAAAAGGGGTAGCCATAGTGGCACACAGGAGGTGGAAAGGGAACGGTGATGCGAGGTTATCCCTCGCATTACATGACAAGGCGCATTTAATGCGTCTTGCCCAGGTGTCCTTGCTTTATCGGGGACGGGGGAGAGCCCTGTCTCGTCCATCACCGCTCCCTCTCATGTTGACACGTGCCCTGGCCAGCGGCGCCCGCGGTGCCATGTAGGCAGGCAGGCAGCTGAGGTGGCGCAGTGGTAGGTCTCCACGAAGATCTGCATGCCGCCACGCAGGTGCCTGCTCAGGTGGTTGGGTCGGCAGCTGCATGCGAACGGCGGTGGAGGTTTGACTGGCGTGGGCCTGATGGTGGCCCTACGGGTGTTCTCGGCAAGGGCCTTGCCGGGGCCCCAGCAAGGGTCTTGCCGTGGCGCCTGCTTTCATCCCCGCCAAGGCTCTTGTCGGGGGCCTTGTGGTCTTCCTTGGCTGGGATCCCGCCAAGGATCATCATCTTCTAAAGGGTGTATCTGATCTTGAATGCCTTCACAAAGATCTGCATGCCACCATGGGGATGTCTCTCGAATCCTTGCCCCATGGGGGCAGTGGACTCAAGGGTGACTCACTCCGTAGGTGTGGGGCGAGCTGCCACAGCAAGGGTCTTGCCGGGCTTGCTAGAACCGCCTCCCGGCAAGGATCTTGCCGGGGGGATCCGCTTCGTCCCCTTTGCTCTTTGTGGTCTTGGTCTTGGTGTCGTTCTGCTTCTCCTGAGCTTTGGCCTTACCTTGGCTCACCTCCCTTGTCTTGCTCAGTGTGGTGGTGCCCGTGGCTCAGACTGCTCGTGCACAGTTATAGGGGTACAAAAAGTGTACCCCTCTTTTTGTACACCGACAGGTATCATATTTTCCATCCAAGGCTCTTAGGATCTTCTTGATGATGAATCTATCGGTCATCTCTTCACTCCCTAAGCCGGCAATCTCATTTGTGATAAGATCAAGCCTAGAGTACATTTCATCGACACCTTCACCATCCTTCATTTTGAACTTGTCAAGTTGACTTTGAAGCACATCCAACTTGGATTCCTTGACGGAGTCAGTACCTTCATGCATGTCAATCAAAGTATCCCAAATTTCCTTTGCATTCTCAAGATGGCTGATTTTGTTGAATTCTTCGAGGCACAATCCGTTGAAGAGGATATCACAAGCTTGAGCGTTGTATTGTAGCATCTTCAACTCATCCACGGTAGCTTCACGATTTGGTTCTTGCCCATCAAAGAATTCACCTTGCAAGCCAACACACACAATAGCCCAAACGGCGGGGTTATGTCCAAGAATATGCATTTTCATCTTATGCTTCCAACTAGCAAAATTAGTACCATCAAAGTAAGGACCTCTATGGTGATAATTTCCCTCGCTAGACGCCATACTCTCCTAGGTTGTGAAACCAAGGCTATGACCACCAAAAGCTTTGTAAATCAAAGCAAATGGAGACCAAAGCTCTGATACCACTTGTAGGATCGAAAGTATGTCTAGAGGGGGGTGATTAGACTACTTGACCAAATAAAAATCTAGCCTTTTCCCAATTTTAGTTCTTGGCAAATTTTAGCTATCTTAGCACAAGTCAAGCAATCTCCACACAATTCAAGCAAGCATGCAAAAGAGTATATGAGCAGCGGAAAGTAAAGCATGCAACTTGCAAGAATGTAAAGGGAAGGGTTTGGAGGATTCAAACGCAATTGGAGACACAGATGTTTTTTTCGTGGTTCCTATAGGTGGTGCTATCGTACATCCACGTTGATTGAGACTTCAAACCACGGAGGGTAACGGTTGCGCGAGTCCACGGAGGGCTCCACCCACGAAGGGTCCATGAAGAAGCAACCTTGTGTATTCCATCACGGCCGTCGCCCACAAAGGACTTGCCTCACTAGCGATAGATCTTCACGAAGTAGGTGATCTCCTTGCCCTTACAAACTCCTTGGTTCAACTCCACTATCTTATCGGAGGCTCCCAAGTGACACCTAGCCAATCTAGGAGACAGCACTCTCCAAGAAGTAACAAATGGTGTGTTGATGATGAACTCCTTGCTCTTGTGCTTCAAATGATAGTCTCCCCAACACTCAACTCTCTCTCACAAGATTTGGATTTGGTGGAAAGAAGATTTGAGTGGAAAGCAACTTGGGAAGGCTAGAGATCAAGATTCATATGGTTGGAATGGAATATCTTGACCTCAACACAAGTGTAGGTGGTTCTCTCTCAGAAAATGTGTATTGGAAGTGTAGGTATGTTCTGATGGCTCTCTCCATGAATGAAGAGTGGGTGGAGGGGTATATATAGCCTCCACACAGAATCTAACCGTTACACACAATTTGCCAAACTCGGTGGGACCGAATGGTTAAACTCGGTCGGACCGATTCAGCAAACCTAGTGACCATTAGGATTTTCGGTGGGACTGAGATGCAACTCGGTAGGATCGATATGGTTAGGGTTAGGGCATAACATAATCTCGGTGTGACCGATTACACAAACTCGGTGGGACCGATTTTGGTAATAAGCTAACCAGAGAGTTGGTCAGGTAAACTCGGTGGGACCGATTCGCTCATCTGGGTGAGACCGAAATGTTACAAAAGGGAAACAAAGAGATTACAATCCCATCTCGGTGAGACCGAGATCCCTATCGGTGAAACTGAATTGCTAGGGTTTGTGGCCGTGGCTATGACATTTGAAACTCGGTGGCGCCGGATAGAAGGAATCGGTGGGGCCGAGTTTGACTTTTGGTTTAGGTCATATGTGGATGTGGGAAGGTAGTTGAGGGTTTTGGAGCATATCACTAAGCACTTTGAGCAAGCAAGCCATTAAGCAACACCTCATCCCTCCTTGATAGTATTGGCTTTTCCTATAGACTCAATGTGATCTTGGATCACTAAAATATAAAATGTAGAGTCTTGATCTTGAAGCTTGAGCCAAACTTTTTGTCCTTAGAATTTTGAGGGATCCACTTTCCTCATCCATGCCATGCCATTCATTGAGCTTTTCCTGAAATATTTAATCTTGAAATAATGTTACCTCAATGAGCTATATGTTGTTAGGAATTACCTAGACCACCCGGGGATAGTTGCACTTTCAATCTACCCCTTTTTGGTAATTGATGACAACATATAGATCAAAGCTTCGACAAATGATAATAAGAGTGAAAGATATTGTCGCTTTGAGAAGTATGTGAAAAGCAAGAGCTCCCCCTAAATTTGTGCATATCTTAATATTTGCTTTGGACTGCAAATGCACAATGAGTTAGGGTCTTGGGTTACTCTTCCATGTCACATACATCTTGGTGGAGCGCTCAAAATGATGAGAATTAAATACATGCACTCATCACCAAGCAAAGTGAATGATCATATAAGGATAATTAAGATAATATCATCCAACAAGCATAAGTGTAGCTTATGATCAACCACATGATCATCAATGTCTCACAGATAATAGCATAGTATCTCAAGCAATCAAAAGCAAACAAAGTTCAACCACCAAAGCAAGAGAGAATAAAAAACAACGCTCTCTCTCGAAGCCTATGATCTATACATTTTTCTCCCCTTTGGCAACAAGTTACCAAAAAGTTCATAGAAAATGCATAGCACTAGAACGTCTCTTAGGCTTGGTCTTCAGGTGGTGGTGTCCGAAGAACTCCAAGGATGAAGGCTTCAGTCGAAGTAGACGGAGCTGATGGGGTAGGTGCTGGAGCTGGTGGCACTGAAGCTGTAGCTGGTGCAGATGAAGTGGCTCTAGTGTCTGGTACAGGCACCGCAACAGATCTCTGAGCTCGAGGCACTCTGGCAAATGCATCAGTGGTTGTCTTGCCCTTCCTCTCCTGCATGTCATCCTGTAGCTGCTCCACAACAGACTGAATCTCAGTTACTTTGACATCTAAATCATAGAATTTTTGTTCCACGATTCTTTCCAGGCTCTCCTGGTTTTGAGTTAGGGTGGCCAACCCCTTCTCAATCCTCAGAGATGATGCTATCAAGTAACCGAGCTGGTCCTGCTTGCTTTTCAAAAAGTACTCAGATGCCTCCTCTTGAGTTGGCATCTTGGCAGCCTTCTCTTTCTTTGCCTTCTCCTTCTTTGCCTTCTCCTTCTTTGCTTGTGCTTGCACTAAGGAGGGTTCATCTTCACTCATCACAACTTGGTTGTCCTCGAAGTCAGGATAAATAGGCAAGTGTTCCTTATCCAACAAGTATGTGCCTATGCCCATCTTTGAGTTTATGAACTCCTGGATCTGTGGGGCATATCCACAACTTCTTTTCTGGTCAGCTGCTATCCTCTTGATAGTCTCAACTATAAGGCTCATGACCTTGAACTTCTATGGCACATCAAATATATGTAGCAAGTTAATTGCATGCCCTCTGATCATGTTGTGGTCACCTGACTTGGGCAAAAGAGTGTGCCTTAGGATCCAGTTGATCGTTGGCAGTCCTGACAGAAGAAAATGGACTGACCCAAACTTGAAAGTTTCAAGGGCATCTTCAGGAATCTCCTTGTACATCTGTGACATAGAATTGTGATCCATCTTTTTCTTGGCATAAACATCCAAGCCATCTTCACTTTCTTTTGGGGCATTGATCAAATTGGCCCATTCCTCAATAGTTGATTGGTACCTTGTACCT
The DNA here is from genome assembly GCF_003073215.2 of Triticum urartu. Lineage (NCBI taxonomy): Eukaryota > Viridiplantae > Streptophyta > Magnoliopsida > Poales > Poaceae > Triticum > Triticum urartu. The sequence continues at coordinate 562,340,576 of NC_053026.1, read as the reverse complement.
TCAGACATCCATACTATCCTGCCATCTAGATAGAAGTGTGCTGTGGAGTAGAATTGCATTATGAGATCCTCATTCCACTTTGTGAGCTTCTGCCCAACAAAGTCTGCAACTCCACAAGCACGGAAGCTGTCAAACACACCAGGATAGTGTTCCTCATTTTCCTTCATGTAGGTCCAGTTGACCCACCTCATATCACACACTATAGGCTTCTTGTCCAACAAAATTGTCTCATAGAAATCCTGCTGTTCCTTTGTGTGGAACCTGTAATCAACAGCAGTCCTTCTCCTTGTAGCATATGGGTCTGTCTCTCTCCATTTCCTCAGTCCTGAGTCTCTCCTGATCTTCATGTTCTCAGCCACAGGATGAGCGTCATTGTGGTCTGGAATTTTTGGCTTTAATTTTCTCAGAACATGCTCTTCATCTTCTTCTTCAGCAACAGTCTCAGGCACTGGGGCCTTGTTCTTCTCAGTAGCTGGTATGTTTCTGATATTTCTCTTTGGTGCAGTCTTGGGCTTGGAGGCAGCTTTGGGTGCTTCTTTGGGCTTTGATGATGCAGCCCCTGTCCTGATAGCATCACCCATAAGCTTCTGTGCCTTGGGTGCTGGTGCAGCAACCTCTTCTTCATCTTCTTCTTCCATCATGGAAGCCTTTCCAATCACTCTGGCCATGGTCTTCTTGACCCTTTCCTTCCTTTTCTTTCCTTCTGCAACAGGCTCTTTGGGTTGAGATTCCAAAGATTCTTGAGAGGATGCTCTGGCCTTAGACATTGGTTGTCTTCCTGCTAGCCTTTTGATCTTCATCCCTGGCTTAACTGCTGCTGAGCTGTACTCCTTCTTAACCACTTTCTTCTTTGATGTGGCCTCATCCTCAGTGGCCACATAGTCTTCATCCTCAGACTCTAAAGTTTTCTTCTTGCTTGCGCTAGTGGCAGCCTTTGGAAAATTGCTTGGGGTGCTCCTGCTACCATCATCTGAACTGCTAGAGGGACTAGTGCCCTCACTCAGGTGAACCTGCTCCTCTGACCTGTTCTGGCTGTCACTCTAGTCAGACATGTTGCAAACACTGACAGCAGACCCTATGAATAGATATAGATGAGATAGAGTGGATGAGCATCACAAAATACAGAGATTTTTGCAAAAGAATGAGTCAAAAACTTAGTTTTAGTTTTCCACAGAAAGCATTTCGGATCAACCGATTTGCAAACTCGGTGATACCGAAGCAGCTGTTGGAACCTAAACTAGTGAACTCGGTCAGACCGAGTCACAGTTTGGTGGCACCGAGACTGCTAGGGTTTCACAAAGTCCTGAACTCGGTCACACCGATTTGCAATTCTCGGTCAGACCGAGAACCACATGTGCAATGGCCTTGGCCGAATCGGTGGAACCGAGTTCTGCAACCCGGTGGGTCCGAGATGGTTTCGGCAGAAACCTAACCCTAAATTTTCGATTCAACTCTAATCTACGGAGTGTTTTGACTGGATAGAAGCATTTCAATCGTGGTAAGAATCATAATGAACACAATGTGCTAGAAATCAGACGGGGATAGCATTGTGATCGAGTCCATACCCTAGTTTGGCGGTGAACTCGCTACGGCGGCAACGGCGGGGAAGAATTCCGTTGACAGCGGCGGAGACCAGCGACAGGAGGCGGCTGGCGACAAGGAAGACGATCCGGAGACCCTGGAGGCAGAGCGAGCTATGCGCGGGCGAAGGGGTTTCAGAGAAATTTCCAAAATTTTGCCCGTGAGTATATATAGCCCGACCCTGTCGGTGTGACCGAGTGGAACAACTCGGTGGCACCGAGATGCATAACTGTTGTCAGTTACAGCAACTCGGTGTGACCGAAAAGTTCAAATCGGTTGCACCGAGATTGAAAACCTAGATCGACTTAGTGATCTCGGTATGACCGAAATGGAGGAATCGGTCAGACCAAAACACACAAAGAAGTGTTGGAAGTTTAAGTCTATGACGAATCAGGGAATCTAAGTGCTCCTCACACAGAGTGGTTCGAATCTGACTTGATCAAATTTTGTGATGTAGCATGAACAGAGTTTGAGATGAGAAAAGCATAGATAGCTAGAGAGGGTTCTTAGGCATTCTTGTCCATCCACTTGGCATAAGAAAAGAAACCAATCAATCAAAACAACAAGTGGATGTCCTCAAATGAGTAAAATATGCAATCAACATGCTCACACAATAAAATGGCAATTGAAATATGTGGCAAAGCATGCACAACCAATTCTAGCATCTATCAAACAATTTGTGATGACTAGGTCATCTATATATGAGTATATTCACTTGGGAATCAAATGAGAACATTTGCTCATAGGTCATACTCATCGTTTAAGCACAAGTGGGGTTACCACTTTTACATAAAGCATTGTTGTGTTCACACCATTAGAGTTGCTTTAGCTCAATTCTTAGAGTAAAGCTCCTCCTAGATGTGAGATCCCCCCTAAGAGGGATGAACTAACCTTGGGTTTTGTCGATGATGACTTCATGTAGATGTTGAAGATGTGGATGCTCAATGTTGATATAGATCATTTGGAGCTATCCATTGGAGTGAGTTGCACTTTCAATACCTACACGGGTTAGTCCCACAAGGAACAAATAAGGATATCCATAGACATAGAGTGATGCACACACAAGATGATGTCTATGAAAGCTTTTAGGTTACCTTGTCCCTTGTCTTACCAACAAGAGGGTTTGTGACTCCTTGAACTAGTGCAAGATGTGGAAGTTGATTGCACTTGTTCTTGCCAAGATGATAAGAGTGAAGTATGTTGGCGGAGTCTCCCTCAAGAACTCTCTAGTTCTTCTTCTTCGGGATCCACACCATCTTGATGGGAATCCTCGGTGTTGTAGATGTACTTGATGAAGTGGAACTTGAAGTAGTCTTGGGAAGCCACTTGACCAAGGCCTTAGGAGCTTCTTCAAATGCATCAATTTCCTCTTGAAGCTTGTCCTTGCCTTTTTGCTTGTGGTCTTGTGGTGGAAGATCATCTTGAGCTTGTGTCCCTTGGAGAGAAGTAGGATCATACTTCTATTTTTGAGGAACAAACTTCGTCTTGGGGTATTGATCTTCTTCCCACTCAACTCCATTGGCATTGAACTTTCGTTCAAAACCAACACCTTGATTCTTCCGGTGCCTTCCTTGCTTGCGTACAATTTCCTCGAATTGCTTACTTCCGGCAAGGCTCTTGTAAACACCTTTCTCTATAATTCCCTTCAACAAGCTATTTTCTTGCTCAAGTGTAACTTGGCTAAGAGAATCATTAGTGGAATCAAGAGAACTACTAGAAGCAACAATATTGGATTTAGCATGATTATTGTTACTACTAGAGGAAGAATCTTTCTTGTTCTTGTTACTAGACTTGACTTGAGGCATGTAAGTGGATAAGAGTAAATGCTTGGCAATGTAAGAGGAACTTTTCTTGCGAAGATCATCATTGATTGCTTTTAAGAACTCATGCTCTTGCTCAAGGTTGAGCTTTTCAAAGCACAATTTCTCATGAGTCCGTAAAAGTTCTCGATGGTCTCCTAATATAGTTTCATGAGCTAACTTAAGAGTGTTTAGTTCTTTTGTTAGAGACTCAATCTTCTCCTTATCATTGTCATTCGTTTTATCTTGATTAGCATGATTAATTGACGTTTCATCATAGTATTCATCACTAGAGTTGTCAACAAGTAAATCATCATCACCTAACAAGTCATCTTCATCACTATTGAAATCAACATACTCGGGGTGTGATACCTTTGGGCCTTTAGCCATGAAGCATGTTCCAACTCCTTCATTTGGTGAGTCAAATATGTCGTAGGAGTTGGTTGTCACAAGTGCTAGACCGGCAACACCTTCATCTTGAGTATATTCGGAGTCGGAGTGATAGCTTCCCTCGGAGTGGTTGTCGGAGTCGGAACCGGATACCCATTCACCAACATGAGCTTGATGCCTTCGTTTTGTGTAGCTCCTTGATGACATGTACTTTCTTTCCGAATCCTTGCTTCTCCGTGAGGGTGTTCGTTCATAACGATCATCTCTACTCCTTCTTTCTCTAGATGGTGATTCTTCTCTTCTACTTCTTCTCTTGGGAGAATCTTCTCTTCTCTTGTAGGGGGCCATACACTCATTGGAATAGTGTCCAGGCCTTCCACAATTGTAGCAGTTTCGCTCTCGACTAGAAGATCTTTTGTCATTGTAGGACCTTGATTTGGAGCTTCTCTCTTTGCTTCTACTCTTGTAGAACTTGTTGAAGTTCTTCACCATTAAGCTCAATTCTTCATTGAAGGTTTGTTCCTCACTCGATGATGTGGGGGCTTCACATGAGGCTTTGTAAGCACCACTTGATTTGTTGTGAAGTTCCTCTTTATCCTTGAGTGACATCTCATGAGCAACAATTCTTCCGATGACTTCCGTTGGCTTGAGATCTTTGTAATTGGGCATCATTTGGATCAATGTGCATGCGGTATTGTCGGTGATGAACGACACCTATGGGATCATAAGAATCCCTACTACAGTTGCGGGGCACGGGGTCGTGAGAAGAGCGGATCAAACAGATAGCACACGGTTCGTTTATCCAGGTTCGGGCCGCGAGGATGCGTAAAACCCTACTCCTGCTTTGGTGGATTGTATATCAGTGATCTTGAGCTAGCTATGGGGCGTGAGGAGGTCCAAAAAGCCGAATCCTTCTCCTGGTCGCCTCGGGCCTCCTTTTATAGGAAAAGGGGTAGCCACAGTGGCGCACAGGAGGTGGAAAGGGAATAATAATGCGAGGTTATCCCTCGCATTACATGACAAGGCGCATTTAATGCGTCTTGCCCAGGTGTCCTTGCTTTATCGGGGACGGGGGAGAGCCCTGTCTCGTCCGTCGCCGCTCCTTCTCGTGTTGACACGCGCCCTGGCCAGGGCGCCCGCGGTGCCATGTAGGCAGGCAGGCAGCTGAGGTGGCGCAGTGGTGGGTCTCCACGAAGATCTGCATGCCGCCACACAGGTGCCTGCCCAGCTGGTTGGGTCGATAGCTGCATGCGAACGTCAGTGGAGGTTTGGCTGGCGTGGGCCTGATGGTGGCCCTACGGGTGTTCTCGGCAAGGGCCTTGCCGGGGCCCCGGCAAGGGTCTTGCCGTGGTGCCTGCTGTCATCCCCGGCAAGGCTCTTGCCGGGGGCCTTGTGGTCTTCCTTGGCTGTGATCCCGCCAAGGATCATCATCTTCTAAAGGGTGTACCTGATCTTGAATGCCTTCACAAAGATCTGCATGCCACAACGGGGATGTCTCCCGAATCCTTGCCCCATGGGGGCAGTGGACTCAAGGGTGACTCACTCCGTAGGTGTGGGGCGAGCTGCCACGGCAAGGGTCTTGCCGGGCTTGCTAGAACCTCCTCCCGGCAAGGATCTTGCCGGGAGGATCCGCTTCGTCCCCATTGCTCTTTGTGGTCTTGGTCTTGGCGTCATTCTGCTTCTCCTGAGCTTTGGCCTTACCTTGGCTCACCTCCCTTGTCTTGCTCAGTGTGGTGGTGCCCGTGGCTCAGACTTCCCGTGCACAGTTATAGGGGTACAAAAAGTGTACCCCTCTTTTTGTACACCGACAGGAGCCCCCGGGCCTGGGCCACACGTAAGCACAATCACGTCGTTGGGTAGGCCCAAAAACGGTGCGCGAGCAGGTGGGGCGGTTTTTACCGTGGTAAGCTTATTCGTGCGCTGCGCTTCCCATGCTTCCCGCGCGTGGCGCGGCGTGGGGAGGCGTGTGTGACGTGGGCGGCATGCGTGGGGCTGAGCTCTGCATGCATGCGTCACATTGTAGTAAAGGGGGCGGTTCGTGCCTTCCCCATAAACGGAGGGAGGCGTGGAGGCGCGGCCCATTTACTGAACGGGGCCGAGGCATGGTCTTCAAGGCGTCCACTCCCCACGATCACGGGTGGGGAGAGGTTGCCTCACCCGTCGCCTCGGTCCTGCACGCCCGCCACGTGGCTCTCATGCACCTGGGGTGGCGAACGATGGAGGCGGTAAACCGGGCCGCCGCGGGCTGGGGCGGCAGGTCGGTTCCAGTTCCTTGCGCCTTGCACGTCTTGATCGTTGAGCGGGGTGGCCGAGCCCCCACCCCGTTCCTTTATAAAGAAGGGGGGGATGGCGTCCCGCATTCCTTCATCTCCTCCTTCCTTCAGCTTCTGCTCCCTCCCTTCCATCCGTCATGGAGAGAGGGAATCCTGGTCCTTCAACGGTGGCGGCAAGGGTCGCCGCTCGATAACGCATCCCTCCTTCTCCTGCACCCGCGGCGGCAGAGCCAGCCATGAGGGGAAGGGGGAGGGGGTGAGGCCGTGGGCGAGGCCGAGGCGCTCAGGGAAGAGGAGGACGGGGCGGTGCGCCGGCATCGCCTCCGCCGGCAGTTCCTCCTCCCATGGAGGGCCACGTTGGGGATGACCCTTGCGAGTTCTTCGTCAGGCTGCGCCGGCCGCCTCGCCGTCGCCTTCGTGTCCCGACTCCGTTCGCGCGGGAGATGGAGCTGGATCCGCCGGAGTCGTTGTGGCTGCGCATGAGGGGCTGCAAGATCAGTGGCACGCGAGCCCGCGTCGACTTACCCGCCCCTCACGTGATGTATCTTCGTCGGGGATGGAAGACGTTCGCCCATATCCACCGCTTGACGGAGGGGCTCACTCTCCATTTTAAGCTGATGGAGGGTGGACTTCTCTCTATCAAGGTCTTCGGGTGCTTTGGGACCCGTGCAAGGTGCTGCGTGGAGAGCTCTTTGTAACGCCCTTGATGCGGCTATAGCTCCCACGTGTCGAGGCACGACTTAGAGACATAACCGTATTGAAAGCAATGTCGCAAGTTAGGAAATCATCACAACATCCCATGTAACATATAGAATAAAAGGGGGATACATAGTTGGCTTACACTCGCCACGTCACATCAGAGTACATAAATAACATACATCATCCAAACACTCATGGCCCGACTACGGCGCCAAAATAGAAAATAACCCAACAAGCGACATGGTCCCGATCAAACCCCAACTAGGCACCACTACTGATCATCAAGAAAAGAGATATAGTAATGCTGAGAGTCCTTGTCGAACTCCCACTTGAGTTCGTACTCGTCACCTGGAGCGGAAACACCTGGACCTGCATCTGGAGTTATAGTAATCTGTGAGCCACAGGGACTCAGCAATCTCGCACCCTCGCGATCAAGACTATTTGAGCTTATAGGCAAGGTAAAATATGAGTGGAGCTGCAGCAAGCGACTAGCAAGTATGGTGGCTATCTTATACGCAGAAGAGAGCGAGAAGAGGAGGCAACGCGCGAGCGAGAAACTAGAGAGCAACCTGCGCAAAACATTACTCCAACACCGTGTCCACTTCCCGGACTCCGCCGAGAAGAGGCCATCACGGTAACACACTCAGTTGATTCATTTTTAATTAAGTTAAGTTCAAGTTATCTACAACCGGACATTATCAAATTCCCATTTGCCCATAACAGCGGGCACGGCTTTCGAAAGTTCAATCCCTGCAGGGGAGTCCCAACTTAGCCCATGACAAGCTCTCACGGTCAACGAAGGAATAGACCTCCTCCCAAGACGTTCCGATCAGACTCGGTATCTCGGTAACTCAAGACACTTCGACAGGTTAAAACAAGACCAGCAACACCACCCGAATGTGCCGACAAATCCCGATAGGAGCTGCACATATCTCTTTCTCAGGGCACACTCAGATAAGCAATCCGTACAACTAAAACCAGCCCTCGAGTTTCCCCGAGGTGGCGCTGCAAGGGGCTCTAGTTTGGACCAACACTCAGAGGAGCACTGGCCCGAGGGGGGGTTTAAAATAAGATGACCCTTGAGTCTGCAGAACCCAAGGGAAAGAAAAGGCTAGGTGGCAAATGGTAAGACCAATGTTGGGCATTGCTGGAAAAGCTTTAATCAAGGCGAAATATCAAGGGGTTCCCATTATAACCCAACCGCGTAAGGAACGCAAAATCCAGGAATATAACACCGATATGACGGAAACTAGGGCGGCAAGAGTGGAACAAAACATTAGGCGAGAGGCCGAGCCTTCCACCCTTTACCAAGTATATAGATGCATTAAGATAACATAGCAACATAATGATATCCCAACAAGGAACGGCCTCGAATCTTCACCTGCAACTAGCAACGCTATAAGAGGGGGCTGAGCAAAGCAGTAACATAGCCAATCAACGGTTTGCTAGGAAAAGGTGAGTTAGAGGTTTGACATGGAAATTGGGAGGCTGACAAGCAAATGGTAGGCATCGTAGCATTGGCATAGCAAAGAGCGACCAAACTAGCATAGCAAAGATAGTAGTGATTTCGAGGGTGTGATCATCTTGCCTGCATAGTTGTCAGAGTTGACTGGATCCTAACAAGCAAACTCAACGGGCTCCTCGGTAGCGAACTCGTCTCCCGGCTCTACCCAAACAAGACAAACAAGCAACAAGGATACAATCAACCACGTGCAAGAACAAGCAATATGATGAGATGATGATATGCTATGCGGGATGCGATGCGGGATGCAAAATGCAAGATATGACAGAAAATGCATGAACCTGGCCTCAACTTGGAATTCCAAGGGTGCCACTGGAAATATGAGATGAAATCGCTTGAAAACGATATAAAGAACGCCGGAATCGGAGTTACGGTTTGGAAATGGCAAGCGATTTAAATATGACACCGGTCTGCGATTTGCAGCAAGTAGGCATCTAAATGCAATGAAATGAACATGCTACAGCACCCAAACAAGACTACAAAATACATGGAAGGGAAGCATGGAAGATGCTTAACAAAAGACTAGCACTGAGCCACGGCCAATTCATCCATTATGAGGATCAAACAAGCATGGCAAAAACGCAAATGGTAAAACAGATCTCAGACTTAGTGAAATTAACACTTGTCTGGAATTTCAGATCATATAGCCCTCTTCGGAGAAACAAAACAACATGCTACAAGACCTGAAAATGACAAAGAAAGACATGGCATGGAGCTACTCAACAAGCTTAACAAAAGTCCCTTAGTGACCTTGAGCCAAAAGGGATCACAAAATATAATAACAAGCTCACGAACATAGCAAAAACATAATCAGTTTCCAGACTTGGTGAAAACTGGGACATGCTGAAACATAACTCACGAAGGCATGTTTACAAGCTCGATGCACTCACTACGGTGCAAGTCATGGCAAGACAAGCATACACCCATAAAGAACGCACAAAATACAAGCTAGACATGGCAAGAACAATGGCATAGCATGCACAGATCAACTACAATAACATCGGCAAAATCACAAACAAGTTGACGATCTGCCCAGATTCGCAACGAAGCAAAATTAGAGCTCGATTGACTCAAGCTAGGATTCTCCATAATTGCAAGTAAAGACATGGATGGATAGAGGATAACAATATTAACAAAACTCCTTTACTGATCATCCTCAAAAGACGCACGGATCACTACGAAACAGCAAGAACATATGGCATCATGAACTAAATAATCCCAGACTTAGTGAAAACTACTAAGTCCCTGAAAACAGAATTACCGGGTGCCTCACTTTGCAAGCTTGCACAAGTCACCAAACACATCACAAAAATGCATGGGTTGCACCTCTGGAAAGAAGACAAAATCCTTAACAAAACATATGAAGGACTCATAGGCATATCATGCACACAACAATCATGGCAAAAATGACAAAAGTCTAAGATGAACTAGCAGATCTGACAATTAACTCACGAAGCCTCCTTCTAACAGCCTTTAGGGCATCAAGATGAGCTCAAATGAAAATTATGCAATGGAATGAAATGATGTACTCGTCAAGACGAACATTTTGATATACTATATGTCCAAAACAGAGCTACGGATGCGGAGATACGGCAGGTCAAAGTATGCATAAAAAATTAGAGGGAAAGGGGAAAAAGTCAACCGGCTAGGGTTTCGGATCTGGATCTGGCACTGTTCACCACTGTTCACCGAGCGCGGATGCTGAGGACGACGGTGAGGTGGGCGGCTCTGGCGAGGTGGAGAGGAGAGGCGAGGCCGGCTCGGGCGGCGTCGGTGGTCGACGAGGCGGCGTGAGGCGGCGGCCGGGAGGCAGCGGTGGCGCGGCGAGCTCCGGCTCAGGCTCGCGGGGTGGCTCGCGGCGGCGGCGTCCCCTTGAGATGGGAGAGGCGGCGGCGGATGGAGGCGCGGGGCGCGGGGGCGGCTCGCAGGGCGACCGGGCCGGGAGGGCCAAGCGCGGGCTCCCGGGCCTCGGCGGCGGCTGGCGGCGAAAGCACCACGTGGCGGCGAGGGGTTGGCGCGGGCGGCGGAGCGGACAAATTCCGGCGCGGCCGGACACGTCCGGTGTGCGGCGGATCTGTTTTTAGGGTTTCGAGGAGAGGGGATCCGGGATATTTCGAGGGGGACCTATTTATAGGCATAGAGGGAGCTAGGAGAGTCCAAATGAGGTGCGGTTTTCGGCCACGCGATCGTTATCGAACGCTCTAGGACATGGAGCAGGGTTAGGTGGGTTTTGGGCCAAATTGGAGGGGTGTTGGGCTGCAACACACACAAGGCCTTTTCGGTCCCTCGGTTAACCGTTGGAGTATCAAACGAAGTCCAAATGATACGAAACTTGACAGGCGGTCTACCGGTAGTAAACCAAGGCCGCTTGGCAAGTCTCGGTCCAATCCGGAAATGTTTAATCCCCACACACGAAAGAAAGCTAGAAATGACCACCGGAGGAGAACGAAGCACCGGAAAGCAAAACGGACAACGGGGAAAATGCTCGAATGCATGATATGAACACGTATGCAAATGCAGTGCACATGATGACATGATATGAGATGCATGACAAAGACAACAACACACGGAGACAAAGACCCGAACCCGAGAAAAATAAAATAACTTAACGTCGGAAGTGGCAAGAGTTGGAGTACAAATAGGGAAAGTCACATCCATGGTGTTACAACACTCCACCACTACGAAAGGATCTCGTCCCGAGATCTAGGACTGAAAGAACGCAGGGTACTCAGAACGGAGGTGATCCTCGCGTTCTCAGGTAGCTTCACGGTCGGAATGGTGTGACCACTTGACTTTGAGAAATTTGATTGACTTGTTGCGAGTCTTGCATTCAGTCTCTTCAAGAAGAGCAACTGGGTGCTCACGATAAGAGAGATCTTCTTCGAGCTCAATGTCCTCGAAGTTGATCGTGCGGTCAGGAGTCTTGAAGCACTTTCGAAGCTGAGAGACATGGAACACGTCATGAACATTTGCAAAGTTTGAAGGAAGCTCGAGTTGATAGGCGAGGTCGCCTCTCTTTGTGACAATCTTGAAAGGTCCCACGTATCTAGGGGCAAGCTTCCCTTTGATACCGAAGCGACGAGTACCTTTCATAGGAGAGACACGGAGGTAAACATGATCTCCGATCTCGAAAGCCAAATCACGGTGCTTACTATCATAGTAGCTCTTCTGACGGGATTGGGCTGCTTTGAGGTTATCGCGAATGACTTTGCACATTTCTTCTGCTTCTGTGATTAAGTCATTACCCAAAAGCTGACGTTCACCGGTTTCAGACCAGTTGTGAGGGGTACGGCACTTCTTGCCATACAGAATTTCAAATGGGGCCTTGCCCGAACTTGCTTGAAAACTGTTGTTGTAGGAGAATTCAGCATAAGGAAGACAATCCTCCCACTTCATGCCGAAGGAGATCACACAAGCCCTGAGCATATCTTCAAGAATCTGGTTGACACGCTCGACTTGACCGCTTGTTTGAGGATGGAAAGCTGTGCTGAAGCGGATGTTGGTGCCCATGGCCTTCTGGAAAGAATCCCAAAACTTCGAGGTAAAAATGCTGCCACGGTCTGAAGAGATCACTTGAGGAATACCGTGCAGAGAGACAATTCGAGAGGTATAGAGTTCCGCTAATTGAGCTGCAGTGATCGACTCTTTGATAGGCAGAAAATGAGCCACTTTGGTGAGTTTGTCGATGACAACGAATATAGCATCATTGCCACGCTTGGACTTTGGAAACCCAGTCACGAAGTCCATCTCAATGTGGTCAAACTTCCATTCTGGAATGGTAAGAGGTTGGAGGAGACCTACTGGCCTTTGGTGTTCTGCCTTCACTCTTCTGCAGACATCACATTCATTCACGAATTGAGCGACCTCGCGCTTCATTCGAGTCCACCAATAAGCTTGCTTAAGGTCCTGATACATCTTCATGCTCCCAGGGTGGATGGAGAGGAGAGAATTGTGAGCCTCGTTCATGATCACTTTACGGAGGTCACCTTTGGGTACAACAATACGATCCTCGAAGAAGAGAGTGTCCTTGTCATCAAGGCGGTAGCACTTGTACTTGGACTGATTCTTGGCAATCCCAATCTTCACCTTTTTCACCATAGCATCAAGAAGCTGGGCTTGGCGAATCTGGTCTTCTAAGGTAGGAGAGACTTGAAGATTGGCGAGGAAACCTTGAGAAACAACTTGCAGATTAAGTTTGCGGAAAGCTTCACAAAGCTCGGGTTGATAAGGCTTAAGAATCAGACTGTTCCAATAAGCCTTCCTGCTCAAAGCGTTAGCAATCACATTGGCCTTGCCTGGAGTGTACTCAATACTTGGATTATACTCTTGAATCATTTCAACCCATCGAGTTTGCCTGAGGTTGAGATTAGGCTGAGTGAAGATGTACTTGAGACTCTTGTGATCAGTGAAAATGTCCACTTTTCTTCCCAATAGAAGATGTCTCCAAGTCAAAAGAGCATGCACAACTGCCGCCAACTCGAGATCATGAGTGGGGTAGTTCTTCTCATTAGGCTTCAACTAGCGAGATGTATAAGCAACAACTTTCTTCTCTTACATCAATACTGTGCCAAGACCTTGGAGAGAGGCATCACAAAAGACCTCGTACGGCTTGGATTCATCAGGTGGAGTCAGAACTGGAGCGGTGATCAATTTCTCTTTCAAAGTGTTGAAAGCAATATCACACTCCGGAGACCAAACGTACTTGACGTGCTTCTGGAGAAGATTAGAGAGAGGCTTCGCGATCTTAGAAAAGTTTTCAACGAATCTTCGCCAATAGCTTGCGAGACCGAGAAAACTGCGGAGTTGCTTCATGTTCTGAGGAGGTTCCCAATTCACAATTGCAGACACCTTCTCAGGATTCACGGCAATGCCCTTGGCAGAGATTATATGACCAAGATAAAGAACTTCATCAAGCCAAAATTCACACTTGGAGAACTTGGCGTAGAACTGATGTTCCCTGAGCTTATCAAGAACCAAATGCAAGTGCTTGCATGATCTTCCTTTTTCTTGGAGAAAACCAGAATGTCATCGAGATAGACCAAAACGAAGTCATTGGTGTAGGCATTGAAGATGAAGTTCATCATGCGAGAGAACGTCGGAGGAGCGTTGGCGAGGCCAAAAGACATGACAGTGTATTCATATGAACCAAAGCTTGTTCTGAATGCTGTCTTCGGAATATCTTCTTCACGAATTCGAATCTGGTGGTAACCCATACGGAGATCAAGTTTGGAGAATACTTGGGCACCTTTGAGTTGTTCAAACAGCTCATTGATGTTGGGAAGTGGGTATTTGTTCTTGATGGTCTTCTTGTTCACTGGACGGTAATCAACACAAAGTCGGTCCGTTCCATCCTTCTTCTTCACAAAAAGATCACCACAACCCCACGGAGAAGAACTAGGCCGGATGAGACCCATTCTTTCTTGCTCATCGAGTTGCTTCTTCAGCTCCTTCAACTCTTCAGGTCCGAGCTTGGAAGGACGTTTGCACACAGGTTCCGTGCCGGGCTCAAGATCAATAACGAATTCAACTGGCCGATGCGGAGGCATTCCTGGGAGCTCTTCTGGAAAGACGTCTTGATATTCGCAAACAACAGGAATTTGAGAGATGGCATCCAATTCACCCTTCTCATTGAGAGAAAACAGATGGATAGAATCATCCCGTGCGGCAAAGACAATTACATCCTCAGACGAATGAGTCAATTGAATCTGCCTGGCTGCACAATCAAGCTGAGCCTTGTGCTTAGCAAGCCAATCCATTCCGAGAATAAGATCAATATCCGAGTCACCAAGAACATTTGGAGAGGACAAGAACTTATAGTCACCCAAAGTGATAGTAATATCCGGAACGCATACTCGAGATGTCATTTGACGGGCCGGAGAGACGATAGCCAACGGCTTCGGCAACACTTGAGTAACAAAATCATGCTTAGATGCAAAAGGTCTCGAGATGAAACAATGCGATGCACCCGTGTCAAAAAGAACTTTTGCAGGAATACCATTAACAGGAAGGTTACCCATGATCACATATGACGAGTCCTCTGCCTGAGCTGCATTCATCAAATTGACCTTGGCATGCTTGGGGTTATGCTTGACCACAACTGTGCTTGCCGATCTGACAGGAGGAGGAGGAGGAAGACGCCTCTAGTTGAGACACTTGTTGGCATAGTGACCCTTCTGTTGGCACGTGTTGCACGTGACCTCTGAAAGCGGACGGTGATACGGAGCACTCGATCTTGGAGCTTGAGACGAAGTCTTGTTCTGAAAGCCAGGGTTGGGTGGGTGGGAAGAACCACTGCCACCTTTGCTCTTCTGCTGATACGGCTGACGGAACGGAGGAGGAGGAAGCCAAAACTTCTGCTGCTTGGCCACTTGAGTAGAGGAAGAAGGAGTAACATCTCTGACTCGCTTCTTGGAATCATCACACCTCAACTGAGAAGCCTCTTGCTTCAGTGCCATGTTGTAGAACTCATCGTACCTCAAGGGCTCAAAGAGGACAATAGCGAGCTGAATTTCTTCTCTGAGACCACCCCTGAACTGGTATATCATGCTCTTCTCATCAGGGATGTTCTGCTTGGCAAAGCGGGCGAGCTTCTGGAACAACTTGTTGTAGTCATAGACAGACAAAGAGCCTTGCTTCAGATTGCGGGATTCCTCACGCTTGCTTTCAACCACGCTCTACGGAATATGATGAGCTCGGAAATCTCGACGGAAATCATCCCAAGTGATAACACGTCCACCTCTGGAGTCCTTGTACTGCTGGAACCATTCTGCAGCTTGATCTTTGAGTTGGAAGGAAGCGAACTTCACAAAGTCCTCAGGCCTGACGTTACTGCACTCGAAATGCTTACACAGATCCACAAGCCAATCGTCAGCATCGGTTGCCTCAACACAATTGCTGAAAGTCTTTGGCCCGTTAGCAAGGAACTGGTTGAGTGTAGCAAAGTGGCTCTGATTGCTGCCTTGATTCCCATGACTGCCTTGATTGCACTCTTGAAGAATCTGCATGATCAGCTGTGTGTTTGCATTGGTTGTGGCCATCACAGCTTGCCATGCCTCTGGAGGAGGTGGAGGCGGTGGCGGATCAGGATTCGGAGTCGTGCGCGTTGGAGGAGCCATCCTGAAGAGGTTGACCACCATTAGCGCATTGACAGATAAATATTGAAGCTGAATCCAACAAAATGAAAATTGCAACATATAGTCTTCACATCCGAACAAAATGAACGAATGCATTCCTCTTCAAATGGTCACATATCCATAAATTGAGAAGCCACGTAGAATTAAGATAGAGAAATAAATCAACAAGGGACGGATCAAGAACGAATAATCGGTAAGAAATACCAATCTCAAACCAATATCCGTGGAAGAAGAACTAGAGCTACTAGAATTCCCACCTATGAAACTCCCGAACCTTTCTGGTTATGCAGTCAGGTGTTGGGGATACAGGGGAAGCATAATATCTCACCCAAACTAGCAAATCCTACATCCAGCTGTATCCATCCTTCAACACATAACCAAGAAACCTTCGGAAACCATCTACCTCAACCTTCGAAAAGCATCCATTATACAAGTTATGGCGATACTCCCGAACTCCCGCCCCAGTACTGGGTGGCGTCGAGGTTATCTCACCAATGAACTTCATAAAAGAGATTTTCGATGTCGGCGAAAATATCTCAAGTATTCCGGAATTGCAACGATAAAATTATGATGACAACACCTCAGAGCTCAACTCCCCGGGAAACTTCCACTAAACCCCTGACAGGAGGCACCAAAACAATGTTCTCATCATAAAACCATCGGAATGATTCCAAGATACCCGCGTGATCCTAAAATTTTTTTAGTGAAATTTGAGAAGAGTAGAGTCAAAACTCTACGTCAGGAAGCCTTACCAGAGTGATGAGGAGACTGGGAAGTAAAAATAATTCCTAATCTCTCTGATATATAATTCCTAAATGACTCAAAACATTTTTTTAGACACAACTGGGCCGCTAAAAACGATCAAGCAATGGGGCTCCTAAGGTCGGGGAAGGCTCTGATTACCAACTTGTAACACCCTCGATGCGGCTATAGCTCCCATGTGTCGAGGCACGACTTAGAGACATAACTGCATTGAAAGCAATGTCGCAAGTTAGGCAATCATCACAACATCCCATGTAACATATAGAATAAAAGGGGGATACATAGTTGGCTTACACTCGCCACGTCACATCAGAGTACATAAATAACATACATCATCCAAACACTCATGGCCCGACTACGGCGCCAAAATAGAAAATAACCCAACAAGCGACACGGTCCCGATCAAACCCCAACTAGGCACCACTACTGATCATCAGGAAAAGAGATATAGTAACGCTGAGAGTCCTCGTCGAACTCCCACTTGAGTTCGTACTCGTCACCTGGAGCGGAAACACCTGGACCTGCATCTGGAGTTATAGTAATCTGTGAGCCACAGGGACTCAGCAATCTCGCACCCTCGCGATCAAGACTATTTGAGCTTATAGGCAAGGTAAAATATGAGTGGAGCTGCAGCAAGCGACTAGCAAGTATGGTGGCTATCTTATACGCAGAAGAGAGCGAGAAGAGGAGGCAA
>NC_053026.1:562261570-562322723 GCF_003073215.2 Triticum urartu | reverse complement strand
CAAGGCGAACTATCAAGGGGTTCCCATTATAACCCAACCGCGTAAGGAACGCAAAATCCGGGAACATAACACCGATATGACGGAAACTAGGGCGGCAAGAGTGGAACAAAACACTAGGCGAGAGGCCGAGCCTTCCACCCTTTACCAAGTATATAGATGCATTAAGATAACATGGCAATATAATGATATCCCAACAAGTAAATAAATGTTCCAACAAGGAACGACCTCCAATCTTCACCTGCAACTAGCAACGCTATAAGAGGGGCTGAGCAAAGCGGTAACATAGCCAAACAACGGTTTGCTAGGACATGGTGGGTTAGAGGTTTGACATGGCAATTTGGGAGGCTTGAAAGCAAGTGGTAGGCATCATAGCATTAGCATAGCAAAAGAGCGAGCAATCTAGCATGGCAAAGATAGTAGTGATTTCGAGGGTATGATCATCTTGCCTGCAGAGTTGTTAGAGTTGACTGGATCCTCGAAAGCAAACTCAACGGGCTCCTCGTTAGCGAACTCGTCTCCCGGCTCTACCCAAACAAGACAAACAAGCAAACGGAACACAATCAACCACGTGCAAGGATCAAACAATATGATGCAAACATGGTATGCTATGCGGGATGCGATGCGGGATGCATATGCAAGATTTGACAAGGGATGCATGGACCTGGCCTCAACTTGGAAATCCAAGTGTTCCACTGGAAAGATGATATGAAATCTCTTGAAAACGATATAAAGAACGTCGGAATCGGAGTTACGGTTTGGAAATGGCAAGCGATTCAAATATGACACCGGTCTGCGATTTACAGCAAGTAGCCATCTAAATGCAATGAGATGAACATGCTACAACACTCAAACATGGCATCAAAATACATGGCAGGGATGCATTCAAGATGCTTAACAAAAGTCTAGCACTGAGCTACGGACAATTCATCCATTAACAGGTTCAAACAAGCATGGCAAAAATGCATATGGTAAACAGATTTCAGACTTAGTGAAATTAACACTTCTCTGGAATCTCAGATCAGGTAGCACTCTCGCGATCAACAAAACCACATGCTACATGACCTGAACATAGCAAAGTAAAACATGGCATGGAGCTACTCAAAAAGCTTAACAAAAGTCCCTTAGTGACCTTGAGCCAAAAGGGATCAGAAAACATAATTGCAAGCATGTGAACATAGCAAAAGCATAATCAGTTTTCAGACTTAGTGAAAACTGGCACATGCTGAAACATATCTCAAGTAGGCATGTTTACGAGCTCGATGCACTCACTACGGAGCAAGTCATGAAAAGCTAAGCATACATCCATCAAGAATACACAAAATACAAGCTAGACATGGCAAGAACAATAGCGTAGCATGCACAGATCAACTACAACATCATCGGCAAAATCGCTAACAAGTAGACAATCTGCCCAGATTCACGAAGTAGCAAAAGTAGAGCTCGATTGACTCAAGCTAGGGTGCTCCATAATTGCAAACAAAGACATGGATGGATATAGCACTACAAGATTAACAAAACATCCTTACTGATCATCCTCAAAAGAGGCACGGATCACTAGGAAACAACATGAACATATGGCAACATGAGATAAACAGCTCAAGGACTTAGTGGAAATGCTAAGTCCCTGAAATCAGCATTACCAAGTGCCTCACTTTGCAAGCTCGTGCTAGTCACCACACACATCACAAAAATACATGGGTTGCACCTCTGGAAAGATGGAAAAACCCTTAACAAAACAAGTGTAGAGCACCAGGGCATATCATGCACACAATAATCATGGCAAAAATGACAAATATCTAAATGGAGTAGCAAATCTGACAATTATCTCAAGTAGCACTCTTCTAACAGCATTTCGGGCATCAAGATGAACTCAAATGAAAATGATGCAATGGAATGAAATGATGTACTCTCTGACACGAACATTTTGATATGCTATATTCCCAAATCGGAGCTACGGATGAGGAGATACGACACGATGAACATGAGCATATGGATCTGAGATTTGAGGACTTAGGGAAAACTCCGAAGTCAACCTAGGTTTTACTGTAGCCTCCCGATCCGGATCTGGCGAAGGGCACTGTAGCGGCGGCGGATCTGAAGCTCGCCGATGACGAGAGCTTGCTGGAGGAAGGAGAGCTCGCTGGGGCCTTGGCCGACCGGCGAGACGGCGACGTTGCGGCGGCGGTGGACGGAGAGGCGGCGGGGCGAGGCGGTCGGCGACGACTCCGGCCGGCGCGGCGTCCTGCGGCGGCGCGGTGGCGTCCGGTGGCGGAGCTCGTCGGAACCGGAGAGACGGCGTGGAGGCGGCGGCGTGCTCCGGCCCGGCGCTTGCGGGCAGCGGGGTCGATCGGGGCGGGCGGCGCGCGGTGCGGGCCGCGGGGGCCCCGCCTGGGCTCGGCGGGCCGGCGGCGGAGAGAGGCGGCCGGGCGTATGGGGAGGTGCCACGTGGCGGCGGCGGGTGCAGCGGACACGTCCGGCGCACGGAGGAAGAAGAGGGCTAGGGTTTCGGGGGACCCCCGGGACCCTTCCGATGGTCCCGGTACAATACCGAGTACCCCCGAAACTTTCCCGATGGCCGAAACTTGACTTCCTATATATAATTCTTCACCTCCGGACCATTCCGGAACTCCTCGTGATGTCCGGGATCTCATCCGGAACTCCGAACAACTTTCGGGTTACCGTATACTAATATCTCAACAACCCTAGCGTCACCGAACCTTAAGTGTGTAGACCCTACGTGTTCGAGAGACACGCAGACATGACCGAGATGACTCTCCGGTCAATAACCAACAGCGGGATCTGGATACCCATGTTGGCTCCCACATGCTCCTCGATGATCTCATTGGATGAACCACGATGTCGAGGATTCAATCAATCCGTATACAATTCCCTTTCTCAATCGGTACGTTACTTGCCCGAGACTCGATTGTCGATATCCCAATACCTCGTTCAATCTCGTTACCGGTAAGTCACTTTACTCGTACAGTAATGCATGATCCCGTGATCAACCACTTGGTCACATTGAGCTCATTATGATGATGCATTACCGAGTGGGCCCAGAGATACCTCTCCGTCATACGAAGTGACAAATCCCAGTCTCGATTCGTGCCAACCTAACAGACACTTTCGGAGATACCTGTAGTGTACCTTTATAGTCACCCAGTTACGTTGTGACGCTTGGCACACCCAAAGCACTCCTACGGTATCCGGGAGTTGCACAATCTCATGGTCTAAGAAAATGATACTTGACATTCGGAAAAGCTATAGCAAACGAACTACATGATCTTTGAGCTATGCTTAGGATTGGGTCTCGTCCATCACATCATTCTCCTAATGATGTGATCCCGTTATCAATGACATCCAATGTCCATAGTCAGGAAACCATGACTATCTTTTGATCAACGAGCTAGTCAACTAGAGGCTCACTAGGGACGTGTTGTGGTCTATGTATTCACACATGTATTACGATTTCCGGATAACACAATTATAGCATGAACAATAGACAATTATCATGAACAAAGAAATATAATAATAACCATTTTATTATTGCCTCTAGGGCATATTTCCAACAGGACTACCAAATATAATGGGACAAAAGTCATCTTGTGGGGAACCAAGAACAAGAAAATCAGCAGGATATTTAACTTTCCCACACAAGACTTCAACATCTCTAACAATCCCAACTGGTGAAATAGTATCTCTATTGGCAAGCTTAATTGTAACATCTATCTCTTCTATCTCAGTAGGTGCAATATCATGCATAATTTCTTTGTATAAGGAATGAGGTATTGCACTTTCACTAGCACCCGTATCACATAAGCCATGATAGCAATGATCTCCTATTTTAACTGAAATAACAGGCATGCCTACAACAGGTCTATGTTTATATTTAGTATCAGGTCTAGCAATTCTAGCAGATTCATTGCAGAGGTAAATAACATGCCCATCAATATTATCGGCCAAGAGATCTTTAACCTTAGCAACACTAGGTTAAACTTTAATTTGCTCAGAGGGAGTAGGTGTTCTAGTATTACTCTTAAGAACCACAGTTGAAGCTTTAGCATGATCCTTTATTCTAACGGGCAAAGGTGGTTTCTCAATATAAGCAGTAGGAACAACAAGATCATTATAAGTGATAGTATTTTCTTCAACTTTAATAGGTGCAACTACTTTTACTTCAATGGGAGGATTATATTTAAACCACTTATCCTTAGGGAGATCAACATGAGTAGCGAAGGATTCACAGAAAGAAGCTACTATCTCAGAGTCAAGTCCATATTTAGTGCTAAATTCACAGAAAGCATCGGTATCCATAAAAGATTTAACACAATCAAACTTAGGTGTTATACCTGACTCCTTACCTTTGTCGAGGTCCCAATCTTCAGAGTTGTGTTTAATTCTTTCCAATAAATCCCATTTGAATTCAATATTCCTCATCATAAAAGATCCAGTACAAGAAGTATTGAGCATGGAGCGATTACTGAGAGAAAGCCTAGCATAATTTTTTTGAATAATCATTTCTTTTGAGAGCTCATGATTGGGGCATGAATATAACATTGACTTAAGCCTCCCCCAAGCTTGAGCGATGCTTTCTCCTTCACGAGGCCAAAAATTATATATATAATTACGATCACGATGAACGAGATGCATAGGATAAAACTTCTGATGAAATTCCAATTTCAATCAGTTGTAGTTCCATGATCCCATATCATCACATAGCCTAAACCATGTCAATGCCTCTCCCTTAAAAAATAAAGGGAATACCTTCTTCTTGATAACATCCTCGGGCATACCTGCAAGCTTAAATAATCCACAAACTTCATCCACATAGATTAGGTGCAAATCGGGATGTAATGTTCCGTCACCTGTAAAAGGATTAGCTAGCAGTTTCTCTATCATACCCGACGGGATTTCAAAGTAAAAAATTTCAGTAGGTTCAGTAGGTTGAGGAGAAACTCTTTGCTCTACTGGTCAGGGTGAAGATACCCCGAACAAGCCCCTCAAAGGATTATGTTCCATAGTAACAAGTGACAGTAAATTTCAGCACACTATATAAATTTTTCCTTACCAAATTCCACCTACCAAAGGCGCTTCACTCCCCGCCAACGGCGCCAGAAAAGAGTCTTGATGACCCACAAGTGTAGGGGATCTATCGTAGCCTTTTCGATAAGTAAGAGTGTCGAACCCAATGAGGAGTAGAAGGAAATGATAAGTGGTTTTCAGCAAGGTATTCTCTGCAAGCACTGAAATTATCGGTAACAGATAGTTTTGTGATAAGGTAATTTGTAACGAGTAACAAGTAATAAAAGTAAATAAGGTGCAGCAAGATGGCCCAATCCTTTTTGTAGTAAAGGATAAGCCTGGACAAACTCTTATATAAAGGAAAGCGCTCTCGAGGACACATGGGAATTATCGTCAAGCTAGTTTTCATCACGTTCATATGATTCGCGTTCGGTACTTTGATAATTTGATATGTGGGTGGAGCGGTGCTTGGGTACTGCCCTTACTTGGACAAGCATCCCACTTATGATTAACCCCTATTGCAAGCATCCGCACCTACAACAGAAGTATTAAGGTAAACCTAACCATAGCATTAAACATATGGATCCAAATCAGCCCCTTACGAAGCAACACATAAACTAGGGTTGAAGCTTCTGTCACTCTAGCAACCCATTATCTACTTATTACTTCCCAATGCCTTCCTCTAGTCCCAAACAATGGTGAAGTGTCATGTAGTCGACGTTCACATGACATCACTAGAGGGATGAAAACATACATCTCATCAAAATATCGAACGAATACCAAATTCACATGACTACGTATAGCAAGACTTCTCCCATGTTCTCAGGAACAAACGTAGCTACTCACAAATCATATTCATGTTCATAATCATAGGGGTATTAATATGCATAATGGATCTGAACATATGATCTTCCACCAAGTAAACCAACTAGCATCAACTATAAGGAGTAATCAACACTACTAGCAACCCATAGGCACCAATCTGAGGTTTGGATACAAAGATTGGATACAAGAGATGAACTAGGGTTCGATATGAGATGGTGCTGGTGAAGATGTTGATGGAGATTGACCCCCTCCCGATGAGAGGATCGTTGGTGATGACGATGGTGATGATTTCCCCCTCTCAGAGGGAAGTTTCCCCGGCAGAACAGCTCCGCTGGAGCCCTAGATTGGTTCCGTCTCGTGGCGGCGGAGTTTCGTCCCATGAGCTCGCTTATGATTTTTTTCTCGACGAAAGACTCCATATAGCCAAAGATGGGCATCAGAGGGCCACCAGGGGCCCATGAGGTAGGGGGCCGCGCCCAGGGGGGTAGGGCGCGCCCCCACCCTCGTGGACGGTGGGTGGCCCCCTCTAGTACTTCTTTCGCCCAATATTTTTTTATATATTCTGAAAATAATTCCCGTGGAGTTTCAGGACTTTTGGAGATGTGCAGAATATGTCTCTAATATTTGCTCCTTTTCCAGCCCAGAATTCCAGCTGCCGGCTTTCCCCTCTTCATGTAAACCTTGTAAAATAAGAGAGGCATAAGTATTGTGACATAATGTGTAATAGCAGCCCATAATGCAATAAATATCGATATAAAAGCATGACGCAAAATGGACGTATCAGGATGTTTTGGGCTTTGTCCTCGCAAGGATCTCTTTCTCAAAGGCTTCAGAGGTGGGTTGCTCTCAAACAACAAAAGTCATGCACTCACTCTGAGCAGCCACCAATTTATGGTGTAGGGGGTGGGCTATTCATAGCCAGGAGGCAACCCAACATGATATGTCCGAAATGACCCCGGGTCACTAAGGAACCGACACGTGTCCAATGGTCAGATTTCAAACAACGCGACAGCTTGACTTGGGCTACAAGTAAAGCTGACTCATCCAGCTCTGGATAAGATTTACTTTCATTGTCTTCGCTCGAAGACATAGGATTTTGGTTGAACATCACATCAGTCACTCTGAATTTGTTCACTTGGACCCCACTTAACAGTACAATGGTTCCTATGACTCAATAAAAAAGAAAAAGAAATTAAGAGTATGTTAATCACACGAGAAGGATACCCCAAAAAAGAACCGAGGCAGTACGAATGCCCTTATAGATATGAAATCAATATTTACCTCATGCATCTGGCTGTAAAACAGAGCTGATCAACGGTGCCTATGCCACGCCGTACCGAAATGGGACATATATTGTATTGTATCGTGCATCCATGAGAGGACAAAGTCAACACTCAAAGTCAGCCAATCAGCGTCCGAAGACTTCTCCGATGCGTCCCGATTGACATCTCTCCGGTGCACCCGTGTCAACAAGGTGATGAAACGCTTGCGTTCTTCATCACATCATCAATCAAGAGAGAAAAAAATGTGTGCAATTTACTTGTAAGAAAAGACCGTCAGGCCAAACGGAAGCGAGTAGGCAGACGGAAGAAACGGAGAAACTCAACGGAACGGGGAAGGAAGGGCAGGCCGCGTGCAGTGCGCGACGTGTAACCGGAGACATTGACTCGCTGGACTTCTTCCCTAAGCCGCGTGGCCCCGGCCAAACCTGAGTGGAGGAAAAAAGAATAGCCGAGAGAGCAAACCAACTCCCCGCCCGGTCCCTCCCCCCCTCGCGAGAAAGGAGAAAACAAAAGCCAAAATGGCGGGGGTCGTCGTCTCCAGCCACCGATCCCCTCCCCACCTCCCCCCACCCCCACCCCCACCCCGCCATTACCACTGTGGCCACTAGCTAGGGTTTCGTCCCGCGGCCCCCCATAAAGCCCCTCCCTCTGGCCCTGGTCATAGCTCACCCCCTTCCCCGATGATCTGGGTGGATTACGCAAAGTAAGTTAAAGCTGGAGCGGCTCCGGCCACGCCATAGCGCCTTCCACGATTCGCATATATACCGCCTCCACGATGTCTATTGGATTGACCTTCACCGCGAAACTTAGAGGTGGTGTGCCAGGCACGGCGATCCCGAGCTCCCCGCCCCCGCCGTCTCCACCTGCCCCCGGCATCCCCACGCACTGGCGGCGCTCCGGCGAGGATAACTACCTCACCTACGCTGCCTCTGCCTATACCCCAGGCAGCCAACCCGCCTGGCCATGTCGACGACATCGAGGTCGGGGCCTCCGCGCTCCGCCTCGACGACCCGCACGCCGCCCCGCCCTCCTCCTCCTCCTACCCCGCCAGGAGAGACGCGGTCTGGTCCGGGCTCGCCACCGCCAGCTCCACGCCGATCTCGAGGTCCCCTAGCAGCATGATGGAGGCGGCGCCGGCCAGGTCGTCGTCCACGCCCATGCTGCTGCCGCACCCTCTGCCGCTGCCCCACCATGACGACTCGCCGTGCCGAGGGCCTGGGAGGCCGCTCCCCTCCCCGAGGATGTTCGACGGGGATTGCAACGGGTCGGCCGAGTTCCTGGGGGTTGCAGAGACTGGAGGGGAGAGGCCGTCCACGTTTCCAAGGTGGGGATGCATTTTGTTTGTTTTGTACTTCCTCCGTTCCAAAATAAGTGACTCAACTTTGTACTAACTTTAGTACAAAGTTGAGTCACTTATTTGGACGGAGGGAGTACTAGTTTAGTACATGCTTCAAGCTTCCTTCCTTTGCCGTTCAAGTTCGTATAAACAGCATAACCTTGTTAGTTCTGTTTTAGTACTGATGAAGCGATTAGGGTGTTAGCAAGGAGGCCACTAGCAGTGATTTCTGAATGAGGTTGGGGTTACCAACAATATGGGCATATAAGAAGGCATGACACATGACACTATATACTAAAACTGCCACACTAGTAGCATTTCGACCACTTTGCAGGGCAGAATGTTTTGAGGTTGGTGAGAACAGTTTAGGTGAACAATAAGATGACCAGGGAAGATGGCCTTTGCTATAGTCTAACCATGTTGACGGTCTGAAATTAGCTTGGATTAGGGCTTCAGACATACATTGCTGCATAGTTGCATTCTACCAAGAGGGTTTTAGGCTTTCTGTGAACTTATTAGCTTATGACCAGGAGATCATAGCACCTTAGCAAAAATTGGATGATATGTCACGAAGAGTTATTGTGGTTTTGGACCCCCAGAACGAGTTGAGACAATTTGCTGTTTGGTGCTATGATACCCCATAACATTTTTACTTGATGATGCTTGGTTAAGCTACTTGCCAGTTTATTAGATCTTGACATGAAAAAAAGGCTGGCTCAGATTGTGATTTTTAACTGATGAGTGACTGAGATTGTTTCAGTACTGAAGTCAGTGAAGTGTAATTTGCTTTGATTAACTTCCATGAAGCTGCTAGTAAAGAAGATTGTACATGAACATGATTATTAAAAAAAAACTGTTGTCATGCCACACTGATCAGATTAACTCCATATCCATGTTTCTGATGTTGTTAATGTCTCCGGTGATAGATTTATGCCCCACCAAACTGTTCAAAAGGTTCACGAGCACAATGACTTACGGTCAGCTGGCACACATGGGGCCACCTGTGGCCAACGGAGAAAGACATATAAAGAGAAGTTCCAGGATGGTCCAACTGAAACTTTGAACTTTAGGTTGAATATTCCTGCTAAAAGTGCCCCGAGCAGCGGGTTTTCAAGTCCTGTACAGAGTCCTCGAAGGTTGAGTAATGTAGACTTCTCATCTGCTGCAATATCCATCCAAGGTAGCAATATATTGTCAGCACCATCACCATGGTCTTCAGATCAATCAGGATCTTCACCCCCTTCCACCTCACCTGAAAAATTTGTGGGTGGCCAGGAGCGATCTCCTCGCTCTAGTCCTTTGAGAAGTCCTGCTCTTAGATCAAGATACCCAAGTGCACCTCCATCACCAATGCATACAAACTTGTTCCCAGAGAACCACACTTCTCGTCCTGAGGGCAATCTGAGTGCCAATCTTCACCCATTACCTCTTCCTCCTGTTTCAATGAGCCCAAAGCAAACAAATTTTGGCCACCCGTCAGTTCCAAAAGTCGAGACACCCTCAATGGCTGGTCAGTGGCAAAAAAGGAAGCTCATCGGCAGTGGCACATATGGCTGTGTATATGAAGCTACCAATAGGTATGTTATATTTCATTTTTATTGTAGTAATCGCTTCTCTAAATTTTGAACATACCATCACACCAACATACAGGCACACCGGAGCTCTTTGTGCCATGAAAGAGGTTAACATAATTCCTGATGACGCAAAATCAGTTGAGTCTTTGAAGCAATTGGAACAGGTTCGGCCATACTTGTTTTGATGTTGCTTATTTCTGCTTATGGAGATCATTAGTCTTGTTCAATGTGATTGTTTAATGTTCTCTTTTCTTGTTGAGGATTAAGAAGCATATTTTTACTTATGCTCACATTTGGTTTGTCTTCCTTTTACCACTATACAATACTTCTTAAGTATATGTAAAACTCTGACCATACTTGTTTCATTTTTCTGAACTTGGTTGGGTAATAACTGTATACCACTATTTTCTTATGCTATCTAAGGATCATGCAATTATGCACTTCGTCTGATTGCTCATCACCTTTGTTTCAGGAAATTAAATTCCTTAGCCAATTTAAGCATGAAAACATAGTGCAGTACTACGGCAGTGAAACTGTAAGTTCTACTTGCCCACACCGAGGGAATTAACAGTGCTATATAATTTTGCTATTAACGGTGATATGGGCACCTTGCAGACTGAAGATAGATTCTACATATACCTGGAATATGTTCATCCGGGTTCAATTAATAAGTACATTAGTAAACATTGTGGTGCAATGACAGAATCAGTTGTCCGCAACTTCACTCGCCATATCCTTAACGGTCTTGCTTTCCTCCATAGCCAAAAAATTATGCATAGGTAATTTTTCTTTTTCATTATTTGTTCTTTATCTGATAATTGTTCGCCACTGGCTGTTTCCTAACTTTCTGAACCTAACCTTTGTTCAGTTTTTTACATTATCTCTTGTTTTTCCCTTATACCATTTGTCAGATTGCTTGGTCCTATTTTTCCCTTCCAACTTTATTTTGCATTCAGTTCATTTTGTTTTCTTGAGCCTCTTGTACAGCTCTATCCACATCTCAAGGGCTGATTCTGATCCCATTATTGTCTGTTAGCAAGTATTGGTTGGCTAAAATGACACATGGATGATGGATGTAGATAACATTATTATACTTTTGCAGGGACATTAAAGGAGCAAATTTGCTTGTTGATGTCAATGGCGTGGTTAAATTGGCAGACTTTGGAATGGCTAAGCATGTGAGTTCCACTTTGCGTCTTGGCTTATAATTTTTGACAGCACTGGCACTTTGCACATAAGTACTTAGTAGTCACTTTAATGTCTCGTCGGCTCGAAGTACTCAGTAGTCACTTTGAGAAGGATTAGACACAGATGAACATTTGCCTACCTTTAATTTTACGTCGCATTATGACCACCTGAGCATTATGTCTGCCATAAGCTGTTAATCGTAATTTTGACATTTGATATGAGTACTTGGTAAAACATTTCAATATTTCTTAGTTGGATTGGACCATTGGTTATTATTTCGAAGTAGTTTGATATGACATTAACTTTGGTATTCCTTACTTCTATAGTTATATTTTTAGTGCATACCCTGAGAGGCAATGAATTTACTATTACACCGTTTATTTTTCTCTTGGACCTGCGCTTTCAGGTTTTTCTTATTTGCCATGGTGCTACTTTTGTAATTAATTTGCTTGACTGTTTCTTCTTCTTTTCAGTTGAGCACTGCAGCTCCAAATCTTTCACTGAAAGGAACACCATACTGGATGGCCCCTGAGGTGCGAACTAGTTAGTCTTTATATTAATCATAGTTTTCCTTTTTCCTCATCATGGTAAGGTTAATTTCGGATTCTCAAGCGTAGTAGGCATTGTTTTATTTACTGACGTGCAGAAAATACTTGTGCGTTCTAATTTGTTGACGACAGCCAAAGTAAACTGCATCACAGTTTCTGTTGGATACCATGTAAATGTAATGCATTAGTCCACTGCACTACTTAGGAACACATATAAAGCAGTTAAGCCTGTTTTAGCGAGTCTCGTGCTCATCGAAAGGTTCCAGGTTGTAGCTGGGTCTGTTAGACCAAATAGGGCTACCTCCACTCTTAGGCTTCTTCAGTTGGAGCTAGAATCACCTTTTTGCATACCAAAAAGGCAAAAACACATCTAGGGGCCTTGAATTGTTCCATCAGTTTCACATTTCGTTTAGAAAAAAACTATCGGAAGGTGATACATTGATAGTCCCACCCAACTGGGCATTTCAATAAGGTTTGTTTGATCCACCCAACAATGGGATTTGTCCTATATACATTCATCCCACTTCCAAAACTACTGGCTACCCACAACTCCAAGTCAATGGCAATGCAGCACTTGGTTCGGTTCGGTTCCGGCACCCTCGCTGTCTTTCCTCTGCCATGTAGGATTGACACGCCTACTCCATACCTCGTGTTGGATGTCGTGATGTTGTTTCCAAGAAATAAAGGATGATGGTGACGGCATCACACTCCTCCATCCACCTTTACCTGTGTCTCCTTCACACTTTCATGCTGGACCGCAATCGCTACTGCCTCTTCTGAGTCAGATTTGGGCACCACCAGGAGGATTCAGAAGGAACTCAATGGTGGAATCTTCAATCACGAGTTCCACAACCTTCAACACATACGGCGATATCAAGGATAAGTACAGGTTGTTGATGGCTGTCAGAGCCAGCTAAGAGTGATGGATAAAATCTTCTGTTTAGTGAGGAGGTCGTTTTTTTTGTCTCTGTAGTTTCCTCTCTCTAGGTTCTGTATAAGGGAGGTTGTTTTCATATATTGGGTCGTTGTAAACTCTTTCTTGCTTAATATATTCACGTCCAGCTCTCCTGCATGTTCGTGAAAAGATTTGGGAACCACCATGGCTGTGTAGATAGTCACTCTTAATGGAGCTTCTGTTATGATGTATGCTTTTTGCTTCTCTTCTCACACACCCTCAGTCTTGAGGTCACCGCGGTCGATATGCAGCTTCACCCTTGTAAAATGGCTGTAAATACGTTATCTTAAGAGAAATTTAACCACAGGGGTCTACCCTACTGTTTCCTTGTGAGTAATTAACTGAAACTAGCTCAAAACCTCCTGAAACTTTGTCAAAACTTTCTGACAACTACATGATAGCTCAATTCCAGGGATCTGAAACTTGCTGAAATCCACATGAACTTGCTACCCTGTTGTAGGTTTTGAAACCCATATGTTAGAACTTTGTTCTGAAGCCTGAAACATTCTTGTAACGCAGTAGCAAAATCTGAAACAAAAAACGTGGTTAAAGGGGAACGGATCCCTCCCTTAACTGCACATTGTTAGATAGAAGATGAGACCTTTCTGCGGATTTCACGCAGATAGCACCCCACAGGTTCGAACGCTGGTCGGTGAGTTTACCACTGTAAACTCTAGCCACCGAGCTAGCGCTCGGTTCTCGTGAAACCTGAAACCTGAGTTTGTTGATACACGAAACTTGCCGAAAGCTTGCTGCTGAAACTGAATTTTTACTGAACCATGAAGCTTGACTCCTAAAGGAATGATGCTTTAGTGCAGTCATCGTCTCATTGCGCATGAGGAAGACCAACATGGTTATAGCCTGTGCTGCATTGATGGCATGTGACAACACCTTGAAAAGGTCTGCTAGAGGTGGACATCACACTGACAATGCCAGCAAGGTATTTACAGCATATTCCCCTGGGCCTGCATTGAGGCCATGGCAAGTTCTCAACCGTTAGTACCTGCAGGTGGATGATTTTGGGACTAAAGCACTTGAGATGGTGTGAGTTCGGTTCTCTGATTAGGTTTGACCAAGTGGTTGATACCTATCCTGTCTAGCCATGCCAATAATTTTTAACATTTAAAGATTGAACTGCATTTGCGCAATGTAAAATAATGACTTCTCTAGCAGAGAAACTGTGTGTAGCCCACCAAAAATGCTTACATCCATTTCATGTAGTCTTCTTGTGGACATGGCGCTCAGGCAAGAAAAGCAGATGTTCCAAATTCTCAAAAGCGATTCATGCATTTAATGGAACTTTATTTTCATGCAATGTGTTTGCTACAGCACCTAAGAGAGCTGATTTCTCGAACATTCAGCCTGCCTAAGGTATTATAATTTCCATAAAATCACGCCAATAACTTAAACATGTGAACAATATGCTCAGGGGATGCTTATCATCCCACATAGATTAGATTTTGTGACGACCTTTACTAACTTTATATGTCTTGAAATTAAGAAAGAACATCCACTTAATAACATCCTTAAACTACAGAAGTTCACGTTTCAACCTTAAATTCGTAAACCATTTATTTCCAGTCTTGAACCCTGAACTACCGTAAAAGGGCAAGAAAACACCGATTTCACAATTTATGGTTGAAATAAGCAGTTTACAGGTTCAAAGTGAAATGTTAACTTGTGTCTTGTGCAGTAGTTCAAGATTGCAAAGTGTTTTTTTTCTTCTAAATCTGATAGCATTTTTGGTTTGCACTCTTGTTTGATATGAAATCATTTAGTTTGAATGGATATTTTACTGTAGAATCACATCATTGGGCATACTGCTAAGTTGGCATTTAGATTTACAAATTCTTTGGTTTTGCCTTTTGGTTTGTTTCATAGAGCTGTAAGCTGCATCTCATTGGTCATTGCTTATATGGCACAGTCACACTTGCACATTTGTATCCCAGGTTGTCCAGGCTACACTTGTCAAAGATGTAGGCTACGATCTTGCTGTTGATATCTGGAGCCTCGGTTGCACAATTATTGAGATGTTCACCGGCAAGCCTCCTTGGAGTGGTCTTGAAGGGGTAAATAATTCAAACCTTTGTCCGTTTTGTAAAATCAGGATGTGTTGTATGAGTTGGACTTATGTAATTAGGGTAGCTCGCTTCTCATTAGTTAGTTTTGTATATGAATGATGATAATTGCCACACATTGGTCTAAATAAAATTGCGAATGGAGAAGTAATGTACTCCCTCCGTTTTTTATTTACTCCACATATTAGCTTTTTCTAAAGTGAAACTTTACAAACTTTGACCAAGTTTATAGAGAAAAATATTAACATATACAATACCAAATCAATACCATAGATTCATCATTGAATATATTTTCACATCATATTCATTTTTTGCTGTAAATGTTCGTATTATTTTCTATGAACTTGGTCAAACTTTATAAAGTTTGACTTCAGTCAAAGTTAACATGCGGACTAAATAAAAACGGAGGAAGTATGTCAACATTTGGGTATTTCCCTTCCCTGTCTTGGGATTCTGAAGCATGGAATCTGCTTGTCTGTGGTGCAACAGCCTGCCGCAATGTTTAAGGTGTTGAATAAAGACCCACCAATTCCAGATAATTTATCATCAGAAGGGAAGGATTTTCTGAAAGGCTGCTTCAAGAGAATCCCGTCTGAGAGACCTACAGCAAGCAAGCTGCTTGAACACCCATTCATCCAAAATTCAAATCACTTCAGCCAGCACGTTTCTGTACATTCTCCTGCAGGAAATAAATCCCCAGTAAGCTTGCCTCAGTTGCTGTATCCCCTTGAGTTTCGAGATTTTTGTGGACGTTCATGACTTTTCATGTTAATGCCAGGATGCTGGACACTGTTCAAGAGAAAAGAAGTCCTGGAAGACTGAGCCTTGTGTGAGAGGGAAACAGACAAATACAAACGGGTGTGTACTTTCTTCACACTTCTCTGTCTGTAATTTGATGTTTGATCTGTTCATGAAAGGTTTGCACTATTACAGATCTTGACCTTGTTATTCTTTTATTGCCTTCCGACCAGCGAAACAAGCAGCTCTAGATGTCCCGGGTCATTGGGTCATCGTTTGACCGCCCCAACCAGCTTGGATACTCATAGCTTGTCCCCTCCACCGACGAGTTATAAGTCTAGTTCTGGTTCTTCAGCTCATAATACACCGAACGGCATGCATTTTTCAATCGCATACCCTCAGCCCAGTCCACTACCGAGGCCTAACGGAAAGGAATCATTAAACATGTTTTCATATTGAAGAAGGATGGGCAAGCAGTCGTGTAAAGTATCGATGTAAAGAACGTCCCCTCGGTAATGATTGCAACGGGATATGTGTATGCTTATTTTCGGGGGAAATGTGGTGATCCCTTTGTAGCAAATTGTTTAGGGTTAGCTGTAGGTATAGCTAATGTTCCTGATTGTTGCCAGCACATAGGACATTAGGGTTGTAGTTGTAGCCTGTGTGGTGTTCATGTTGTAATCATGCCTCGATGTAATCATTTTTGATGATTTTTTGGGGGGGTCTTGAGTAATAATATGCGTGAATTGGCAACAGGAGATCAAGATAGACAATGTTTGTGTGTGTGCTCTCTGGGTTCAAAATTGGAACGTATGGTGTATTGTTCAGTGGT
Organism: Triticum urartu; assembly: GCF_003073215.2. NCBI lineage: Eukaryota > Viridiplantae > Streptophyta > Magnoliopsida > Poales > Poaceae > Triticum > Triticum urartu. The sequence goes on along the minus strand of NC_053026.1, from coordinate 562,306,344 downwards.
GGTAATTGCTTGCTCATTTGTTGTGGTCACGAGGTCCATGCTGGTTATTCTCCCTTGGCTTGATGAGCTTATTTATCATCACCCGATGGGCTACTTGCAGTTGTATCTTCAGTGGCATGTAAGTTCCAGGCAAATCTATGTGTCTCTGTAGAACATGCGTTCTCCATAGCCACGAAATAGCCTTTGGCAGTGTGATTGACACGATAATGATAAAATGATACAACGTCATGGATTCACGGCAAGCGATCGCCTCCAGCGTCTCGGGATCGTCGACTCCCTGAAACACAAATGCAAGGCCGAGGCTCCCAGGTATTGCCCTTGCGCGTCGTGAGCAGCTGCCGCAACCGTGCCCATTGTTCATTCTTCCAGACTGCAGCATCAACATTCAGCTTCACAAACACCCGCCCGCCCCCCCCCCCCCCCCCCCCTGAAGAAAAAAAGCTTCACAAAACCCTCCTGGAGGTGGTATCCATCGGTGTGCCCGCGCCGCTGATGGCCGGAGCACAGCCGAGACCTTTTACGTGCTCCGCTGATTGTAGCTTCTTGGATAGAAAGTTATGCACAAAAGCACACGTCAGTGGAGGGCTTTGAAATGCTTCCTCGTGTATCACCTTCGGCCTTGCATACTAGATGGCCCAAAAGCGTCACACACATCTTCATCAGATCTTGATGAGATGAGATTCAATCATCGCAAAAAGCCACAACTTGGCGGATGGGTGTCGCATCTTGTTCATATGCTCGGATACCTCCTTGCCAACCAATGACCACACGCAATCCGCCATCGAGTGTACACTCGATCAGAGAATGGCGCCAAGAATCCCTTCCATGCACACTGCACAACGACTCTCCCTTGCCATGTTGTTGTGTCATAAGACGTCAGCTGTTTTTTTGTGTGTGGGGGTAAGATGTTAACTGTTGGTAATGAATGTCGGGCCAGCCGACATAGAAATTGTCTGATCCTCGTTGGGACTTGAATGTGCCACAATGAGATGGCATAGTGTTGATTGGAAGATATGAGACACGTGCTGTATGCGCGGGCCTCTTTTGCAGAGACACCCTGTACATACCGAGTACAATGTACACACAACTCATATGGATACTATAGTATCACGCACCGGCGGAGCTTCAGCAAGGCTGAAAGGGCCATGGCCCGCCCTTGGCTGGAGCAAAATAAAGTTTTACATGAAGCAGCCCACAGTAATTCATTAATTTTTAATTTGGTAGCACTGTACGTACTATCCGGCCCGCCCAACATTTTTTTGATAGCTCGGCCACTGATATCACGCAAACATTTTCACGCAACACTCTCACTATCAACGGAAATGTTGCCTCCCGCTGGAAGAATAATCTGCCGGTGTGACGCATAGTCAATCCTAGGGTCTGATCCTAGGTGGACTGAGATACAATCACCCTTAATTAATACTCCATCTATTTTTATTTACTCCGCATGTTACCTTTGTTTGAAGTCAAACTTTACGGACTTTGCTAAGTTTATAGAGAAAAATATTAACATATACAATATCAAATCAATACCATTGATTCATCATTGAATATATTTTCATATCATATAAATTTGTTATTGTAAATGTCCATATTGCTTTCTACAAACTTTGTTAAAATTTACAACGTTTGACTTCAGTCAAAGCTAATAAAATTGGAGGGGGTACTCACATTCAGATATTTCTTGTCTACTCTCTCTGTCTCAGAATGTTAGGTCAAAAAACGTCTTACATTCCGAGACAGGTCAAAAAACGTCGAGAGAAGTGCATATTACACTCCTCAACTCTAGCCCTAGTCTAATATACACCCCCCAACTTCAATACCATCTACTTTACACCCCCAACTCTCAAAACCAGGCGGAATTCAACCCTCCCCTTCCTGTTGACCGGTTTTGACATGTTGACTAGGTGAACAGTAACAAAAAAATCAAAAAATATTTTGGCTTTTCCAATGGGTGAACAGTAAGTTCGAAAAAAAGTTGAAAAAAAGCGAATTATTTTTGCGTGGACGATTTTTCAACGCGTGATGTCTGTGACAATTTTCAGCTTGTTTGGACATTTCAGTTGTCTCTCAATAAAAAAATATATCAGCCCGAACAGTACACGACTGTTAACTGTTTCATGCAAATATAATTCAGAAATTTTTGTTTTCTTAATTTTTTCCTGAAATTTACTGTTCACCTGGACAAAAAATCAACATTTTTAAAAATCAATTTTCTTTTTTAAATTTTTTTATTTAGAACTTTTTAAAATTTTACTTTTCAACCCGTGAAAAAACAAAATTATTTTTTTTTAATTTTTTATTTCTTTTGAATTTACTGTTCACCCAGTCAACAGGTCAAAACCAGTCAACGGGGAGGGGAGGGTTGAATTCCGCCTGGTTTTGAGAGTTGGGGGGTGTAAACTAGATGGTATTGGAGTTGGGGGTTGTATATTAGACTAGGGCTAGAGTTGAGGGGTGTAATATGCACTTCTCTCAAAAACGTCTTACATTCTGAGACAGAAGGAGTACTTGTCAATTGTCATACACATATGACAGCTGACTCAAATGTTACACCACAATTTTTTTAAGAGAATTGTGTTAAGCCCATATACCCATGAGTTTCTACGAGGTAGCATTGTCAGTGAGGAAGAGAATCACTGATGGGTCGTTAATCTTTGACACTTCAGCACAAAGTTCTGACTGTCAACTGCTCAACGCACACAATTGGCCAACATGCATCAATGCATCATTATGAGATATTGCGGAATTTACATTTTGTGTAACTAGTATAGTATTATTCCTCTCCTTTCATCAACAATAATCAACCGGAGAAAATACGGAATCTACTCTGACATTATATCAGTGATTACATAATGCGTGTCTTCTGCAGCTCCTACTACGTGCTCTACTAAAAAGGACTTGCATTCCCGGCGGCACACGTTCTGCTGATCTACTACAAAAGTGCAGGACCTGTGAAGACCAAAGCCTCGTTTGCATTTGTGACTTTGATCATGATTTGTGGAGACATGCTGGCGAGTGACCAGAAAAATTGCTTCTTGGCTTCTTGCAAAGGAAGACAACTGCAAACCCATCGTACAGAAATTCTGTAACATCGTCAGTATTACATTGGTAAGCATGGATCGTCCTTAACAGTTCATCCTCTTTCAGAACGGTTAGTTTTCGCCTCGTTGAGATGGAAATCAAGCGAGTCAAGTTCATCATGGTTTTTTCTTCTTAAATAAAAGAAAAAGCTCATCACTGAGGGGTGATCCTCAGATCGATTCCGAAGCTCATGCCGCTGTAAGCGAGCGGCGCGTACATCCACATCTCGTCAGAGCTGAGCACCTGATCATGAAACAACCTTTCTGGTAAGAGACATCAAGATCACACAAAGTTCCTAGGAAAGAAAGGTCTAATACAACCATGAATATTATGCTTACCTTGATCTGTAGCTGCAAGAACTTGACGTAGAGGACTGCCTCCTCCAGCATAGTGCTGAGATCCACCTGTCAAGATATGTCACAACAGTCAGAACATACTAGCAGGCAGCAACTTATTAGTAACCAATGCAATCTCTAGTTGAATTTCTTTTGCAAAATGTAATGTATGTACGCGAGAGTTACTTTGGTTCCGTTGGGCACCAGCTTCTGCAGGACTCGGAGTCTGTCGTTAATCTTCTCCCTTCTTCTCTGCATTGGACAGAACAAAACTCTGAAGTCTGAACCAATCCACTGAAACGGTCGTATTGAATTGACCTGCGGGGCTGCACATGCATTGAGCTCACCTTCGCATAGAGGCTCTGGGGATCGGCCGCAGACCCGCGGCCGGCCCGCACTTTCACGGTGCCGCCGCCGGCGACGTTGGCCTCCTCGCCGCCGTCCCCCTGGGAGCAATTGGACTCGTTGTCCGAGCAGTAGCTGCTGGATCGCCGCTTCTGCTGCGCCATCTTGGTCTTGGATGTGACAGACTTCTCCCCCTGCATGATCACGGCCAATTAAACTGAATCAGCCCCGCGCCCTCGCCACGGTACGCAAGTAAACTCTTCAGCTATAGCTATCGATCGAAGTTGCGTTACGCCATGCCTTGTGATCTGCAGCTCGAGCCTTCTTCTTGTGCCGTCCAAGATCCCCTCCCTGATCATGGGCATGGCCGGCCTGAAAAACCTTCCGCTTCGGCGTTGCGGCGGCACCGTCGCCATTGCTGTCGCGATCGCTGAGGAGGTAACCAGCACCAGCGCGGACGCGACCGCGACCAGCGGGGGGCGAAGGGCCGGGGACCATGTTGCCATTGCCACCACGCTTGCCGGCCCTCTCCTCCTTCCGGGAGAGGTTGAGGTCGATGGAGCCGCAGTAGGAGAGCGTGTTGATCCCGAGCGACACGTCGGGCTCGCCGAGGAAGTCGTAGCCGCCGTCGAAGCACGGGTACGGCGCCGTCAGGAACTGCGCCACGATCTCCGACTCCTCCTCGTCCGGCGCGTGGCATGGCGACCACCGCGCGGCCTCCTGCGACCTGACGGCAGCTGCCTGCAACCGCAACATTGTGTACTACTGTCCAAGCGATCGAGGCGAATGGTGCGACGCAAGCACGGAGAGACGGACGCTAGCTGCACTGCGACGTACTGTAGGGAGTAGCTAGCTAGGGAGCATGCACGCAAGTGGATGACGGTGTGTACGTACGTGCTCGTATATATGGCCATTGAGGTTGAGATGAGCTCAAAATTGTTTCTTGCACAGCTCAGGCGCTGCTAGTGCTGGTGCTAGGTGCAAGCTGGGTAACGGCTGATTCGGTCGGCAAAATGTCAGAAGTCTCAAGAGAAAACACTAGTGGTAGTATACAAATACTACCATCTCGAAGAGAAAAATGGGAAATGATTGGTAAGATACTGAGAACATTCTTGTGACAACTGACAACACAGAAACATAGTCTCTTTTAGGGTGCTTGGATCCAAGGGACTATTTTTAGTCTGACTAAAAATAATCTTTTTTAGAGGCTTAAGTTCCAAGTACCCCTGACTAAAGAGAGGCTAGGACTAGTCTTGAGGCTAAAAATTTTTAGTCATAGGAAACCTACTAAAATATGTATTAGCTCTCTCTCTCCTCATTTAATTCCTCTTTTTTAACACATGCGAGTTCTGGATTGGAGGGTTTGGAGGATAATAAATGCTTAATAACTTGATTTTAGTCTCTTTAATATTTGGATCCAAGCATGGGTGAGGCTAGCAAGTTTTAGTCCCACTACTTTTAATCATGGGACTAAAACGTATCCAATCACCCTCATAGTAACATGGACTGAAACTGTGCTGAGTTCGTGCGCGCCTGTGAGAGTGAGCGCCAGTAAATTCATGCACTTAGATCTGAAACACCATTTACATGACCTGTATGGTTACCTTTTGATTTATCCTGTCCAAGAAAAAAATAAAATGCGATATTGCGATGAAATCTTCAAAGCGAGTTTTAATTTGTGTTACAACTGTCATCTAGCTCGCCGGACGCCGCGGATCGCCCCTTGAGCCTCTCTAAAGTGATGCACTATCAACGTGAATCCGAATTAACAATGTGTTAACGAATGATATTTCTGCTAATGAGCTTGCAAGGCTTGGGGTGCTAAATATAAAGGACAGCTTTGAGGTTTTTCTTCTGAAAATTTTAGCAGCTAGCAAGGCGCGTTATGCATGATATTCAGCTTTGTTAAGTGCCGGTGTAGCTAGCTGTGGCCATTGGGCGTTGCAAGCACGTCCAAACTTGTTAAACAAAAAGCGCGTCCACATGCTGACAGTCTTGCAAGCTGCAGCGCTGGAGACTGCGTGGCTGTCACAGTATATGGTTTGATTTTCTTTTGGAATAATTGGTCGTAGGCTGGCCGTAGCCACCAGCATTACTGGCGTGTAAGTATCTATGATTACATGTTGTATGCACTTTTTTTTAGAGTCATGGGAGACCGCCACACACGCCGGCCTGCTCCATTATTTGAATGAAATAGGATACGGAGTTCAAAGGAAATGCCAGTAAAACAAAAGCCGCATCAGTCGACTCAGGCAAGTACTAGACTAAAATTACAACCAATGGCTAAAGTAACCGCCCCAACAAAGAGCAAACTGGGAGGACAAGACCAAAACCAAGGGTACAATCATAAAGATTTGCTATTTCATTAATCAAGAGAGAAGGTTTAGGCATACGCCCACAACGCGGGGAAAAACGACCACTCTGGCGGCATTACATTAGTCAAGTGTCTCGCGCCCGCTAATGCCCAAAGATGGGCCTCCTCCTTGATCCTCCTAACAACCATCATGGTGGGGTTGGCAGCGTTGTGGAAAACTCTTGTATTGCGTTCCTTCCAAATCTCTCATGAGACTAACATCATCAACATAGTGAGAGCCTTCCTATGCGGTCTTGTCTTGTCCACCGTATCGACGCACCAACCTCTCATGGAGGTGGCATTTGCCCAAGCCAAGGCAGAGGAATCAAGAAGGCCGAGCCAGTTGGCGATCTCCGCCCAAATACGAGTCATAAAATGACATTGGGTGAGGAGGTGCACAACAGACTCGGGAGCTTGTTTGCAAAGAGCGCAAGACCGCCGTTTAGCCATCCCGATGGTGTAGTCTATCAGTTGTTCAAATCTTATTTTGTAAGACCAACCAACCGAAGAACTTACAATTTGGGCCAAATGGTTGTCGGCATGGTCAAGACGGCGAGACCCTCAAATTGCGCCTTGTAAGCCGAGGACACAAAGTACATGCCATCAACAGAGAGCTTCTAATTAATTGAATCGCGAACCCCATCGGTGAGGGTGATGTCGACGAGCCTTTCCCAATTCCTGGATGTGGGGGAGAGAGATCTTTGTGATGTATATTGATTTCGGTAATCCAATTTTTGTTCGTCAACGGCTTTCTAACCGAACAAGACTTCTTATGCGAGAGCTAAAAAAATCTTGGGCATAATATCCATCGGTCAGAGCCCCTCCAACCACGGAGATTACCAAAACCTGGTCGTGTTTTCGTCCCCAACAACCACTCCTATGGCATAAGCGAATAAATCACGGTCCTCGGGAGTGCACGAGCATCCTAGGCCAAGCCACATGCACTCCCAAGGGCGTGGCTTGGCCTAGTATGCACGACCTCAAGAAGTTTGCTTTGGCGCTCCACCTGGTGGAAGGCCACTTCAAGACAAAGCGCGAGGAACTGACACATGAGATTAACGGTCTCAAGGAGACAGCAACGACGGCAAATCGTGTTGGCCACACGGGTCCACGCCGAAGCCGAGATAGCCTCACTCCGGAAGCAGGTGGGGGACGTTGCGTCTGTTGTGGAGCGGGTGAGGGAGGAGGCGGACCAGGCTCGGGGGCGGCAGCATGAACATTCCAAGATGTTCCAAGCCCTCGAGTTGCGAGCCCGTCGGGCTTTGGACTCTATTTACAAGGAGGACGTTGCCAGTCCCCTCGAGACTGGTGATGCCAACTATCTTGACTTCTTTGCCAAGGTCGTGGAGCGGCTTGAGGACGACGCTAAGAAGGTGGGCAAAATCGTCAAAGAATAATGTCGTGACCTCCTTACCCAAGCGGCGACACGTGTCTTCAGGCATCTCCTTTGCACCAACCCCAACTTCGACTTCGAAGCCGTGATAGCTCCCGTCCCGGAGGACCTCCACAACATGCTGGGGAAGGTGGTGGAGGACCATGTGGATGCCGCCGTGCTTAGTTATGGCTGGGCCACCGCCGGGTGGGTCCAGGCCACCAGACCAATTAGTTTAGCCCTACAAACTGTCGTGTGGGGCCATCTCCCTAATTAACCTATAGATTAAACTAAATAATTTTAGTTGATTAGCTCAACCACAGACAACGGGTCCCCCTTGGCTAATTAAGAATTAACCAACTAAATTAAACCTATGTTAAACAAGTAGTCTATGACAAGTGGGACCCTTTCACTAATTCAGTGGCTAAGGTTTAGTATAACCCCCTCCCTATGACATGTGTGTTGGGGAACGTAGCATTCAATTTCAAAATTTCCTACGCTCACGAAGATCTATCTAGGAGATGCATAGCAACGAGAGGGGGAGATTGTGTCCACGTACCCGCGTAGACCGAAAGCGGAAGCGTTTGAAAACGCAGTTGATGTAGTCGAACTTCTTCTTGTTCTGACAGATCAAGCACCGAACGTACGACACCTCCGAGTTCTGCACACGTTCAGCTCGATGACGTCCCTCGAACTCTTGATCCAGCAAAGTGTTGAGGGAGAGTTCCGTCAGCACGACGGCGTGGTGACGGTGATGGTGAAGTGATCCGCGCAGGGATTCACCTAAGCACTACGTGAATATGACTGGAGGCGTATACTGTGGAGGGGGACGTCGCACACGGCTAACAATGATTCGTGTGTGTTCTAGCGGTGCCCCCCTTCATATATATAGGTTGGAGGGGAGGAGAGGCAGCCAAGGGGGCACCCCAAGCAGGAGGAATCCTACTTGGGCGCCTCCCCATTCGGCCTCTCCCCTTTCCTATTCCTATTCGGAGTAGGAAGGGAAGAGGGGGAAGGGGGAATCCTATTCCCTTTTTCCTTTCCTCCTTCCCCTTTCCTTCTCCAATTTGGCCAGCCCATATGGGAGGGGCGCACCAGCCCCTTTGTGGCTGGTGTGTTTCCCCTCTTGGCCCATAAGGCCCATATCTTTTTCCGGGGGTTCCCGAAACCCCTTCCGATGACCCGATAAGTACCCAGTGCATCCCGAAACACTTCCGGTGTCCGAATACCATCGTCCTATATATCAATCTTTACCTCTCATCCATTTCGAGACTCCTCGTCATGTCCGTGATCTCATCCGGGACTCCGAACAACATTGGGTCACAAAATCACATAACTCATATAATACAAAATCGTCATCGAACGTTAAGCGTGCGGACCCTACGGGTTCGAGAGCTATCTAGACATGGCCGAGACATCTCTCCGGTCAATAACCAATAGAGGAACCTGGATGCTCATATTGGCTCCCACATATTCTATGAAGATCTTTATCGGTCGACCGTGATGACAACATACGTTACTCCCTTTGTCATCGGTATGTTACTTGCCCGAGATTCGATCGTCGGTATCTTCATACCTAGTTCAATCTTGTTACCGGCAAGTCTCTTTACTCGTTCCGTAATACATCATCGTACATTAGTCACATTGCTTGCAAGGCTTATTATGATGTGCATTACCGAGAGGGCCCAGAGATACATCTCCGATACTCGGAGTGACAAATCTTAATCTCGATCTATGCCAACCCAACAAACACCTTCGGAGATACCTGTAGAGCATATTTATAATCACCTAGTTACGTTGTGACGTTTGGTAGCACAGAAGGTATTACTCCGGTATCCGGGAGTTGCATAATCTTATAGTTGAAGGAATATGTATTTGACATGAAGAAAGCAATAGCAATAAAACTGAACGATCAATATGCTATGCTAATGGATGGGTCTTGTCCATCACATCATTCTGCTAATGATGTGATCCCATTCATCAAATGGCAACACATGTCTATGGTTAGGAAACTTAACCATCTTTGATTAACGAGCTAGTCTAGTAGAGGCTTACTAGGGACACGGTGTTTTGTATATGTATCCACACATGTATCAAGTTTCCGGTTAATACAATTCTAGCATGAATAATAAAAATTTATCATGATATAAGGAAATATAAAATAACAACTTTATTATTGCCTCTAGGGCATATTTCCTTCAGTCTCCCACTTGCACTAGAGTCAATAATCTAGTTCACATCGCCATGTGATTTAACACCAATAGTTCACATCTTTATGTGATTAACACCCATAGTTCACATTGCCATGTGACCAACACCCAAAGGGTTTACTAGAGTCAATAATCTAGTTCACATCACTATGTGATTAACACCCAAAGAGTACTAAGGTGTGATCATGTTTTGCTTGTGATAGAAGTTTAGTCAACGGGTCTGCCATATTCAGATCCGTATGTATTTTGCAAATTTTTATGTCTACAATGCTCTGCACGGAGCTACTCTAGCTAATTGTTCCCACTTTCAATATGTATCTAGATTGAGACTCAGAGTCATCCAAATCAGTGTCAAAGCTTGCATCGATGTAGCTCCTTACGACAAACTCTTTGTCACCTCCATAACCGAGAAACATTTCCTTAGTCCTCTTTAGGTACCTAAGGATAATTTTGACCGTTGTCCAGTGATCTACTCCTGGATCACTATTGTACCCACTTTCCAAACTCATGGCAAGGTACACAATAGGTCTGGTATACAACATGGTATACTTTATAGAACCTATGGCTGAGGCATAGGGAACGACTTTCATTCTCTCTCTATCTTCTGCCGTGGTCGGTTTTTGAGTCTTACTCAACTTCATACCTTACAACTCAGGCAAGAACTCCTTCTTTGACTGATCCATTTTGAACTCCTTCAAAATCTTATCAAGGTATGTACTCATCGAAAGTCTTATCAAGCGTCTTAATCTATCTCTATAGATCTTGATGCCCAATATGTAAGCAGCTTCACCCACGTCTTTCTTTGAAAAACTCCTTTCAAACACTCCTTTATGCTTTCCAATTTTTTTACATCATTTCCGATCAGCAATATATCATTCACATATACTTATCAGAAAAGCTGTAGTGTTCCCACTCACTTTCTTGTAAATACAGGCTTCACCGCAAGTCTGTATAAAACTATATGCTTTGATCAACTCATCAAAACGTATATTCCAACTCCGAGATGCTTGCACCAGTTCCATAGATGGATCGCTGGAGCTTGCACACTTTGTTAGCACCTTTAGGATCGACAAAACCTTTGGTTGCATCATATACAACTCTTCTTTAAGAAATACATTAAGGAATGTAGTTTTGACATCCATTTGCCAGATTTCATAAAATGCGGCAATTGCTAACATGATTCAGACAGACTTAAGCATCGCTATGAGTGAGAAAATCTCATCGTAGTCAGCACCTTGAACTTGTCGAAAATATTTTGCGACAATTCGGGCTTTGTAGATAGTAACACTACCATCATCGTCCGTCTTCCTCTTGAAGATCCATTTATTCTCAATGGCTTGCCGATCATCGGGGAAGTCCACCAAAGTACACACTTTGCTCTCATACATGGATCCTATCTCAGATTCATGGCCTCAAGCCATTTTGCGGAATCTGGGCTCATCATCGCTTCCTCATAGTTCATAGGTTCGTCATGGTCTAGTAACATGACTTCCAGAACAGGATTACCGTACCACTCTGGTGCGGAACATGCTCTGGTTGACCTACGAGGTTTGGTAGTAACTTGATCTGAAGTTCCATGATCATTATCATTAGCTTCCTCTCTTGTTGGTGTAGGCATCACGGAAACATTTTCTGTGATGAGCAACTTTCCAATTCGAGAGAAGGTACAATTACCTCATCAAGTTCTACTTTCCTCCCACTCACTTCTTTTGAGAGAAACTCCTTCTCTAAAAAGGATCCATTCTTAGCAACAAAGATCTTGCCTTCGGATCTGTTCTAGAAGGTATACCCAACAGTTTCTTTTGGGTATCCTATGAAGACGCACTTCTCCGATTTGGGTTCAAGCTTATCAGGCTGAAACTTTTTCACATAAGCATCGCAACCCCAAACTTTAAGAAACGACAACTTAGGTTTCTTGCCAAACCATAGTTCATACGGTGTCGTCTCAACGGATTTAGATGGTGCCCTATTTAACGTGAATGCAATTGTCTCTAATGCATAACCCCAAAATGATAGTGGTAAATCGGTAAGAGACATCATAGATCGTACCATATCTAATAAAGTATAGTTACGACATTCGGATACACCATGTGGTGTTCCAGGTGACGTGAGTTGTGAAGCTATTCCACATTGTTTTAAATGAAGGCCAAACTCGTAAATCAAATATTCGCCTCCGCGATCAGATCATAGAAACTTTATTTTCTTGTTACGATGATTCACCACTCCATTCTGAAATTCCTTGAACTTTTCAAATGTTTCAGACTTGTGTTTCATTAAGTAGATATACCCATATATCTGCTCAAATCATATGTGAAGGTCAAAAAATAATGATACCCGCCGCGTGCCTCAACACTCATTGGACCGCATACATCGGTATGTATTATTTCCAATAAGTCAGTTGCTCGCTGCATTGTTTCGGAGAACGGAGTTTTAGTCATCTTGCCCATGTGGCATGGTTCGCAACTATCGAATGATTCATAATCAAATGATTCCAAAAGTCCATCTGCATGGAGTTTCTTCATGCGTTTTACACCAACATGACCTAAACGGCAGTGCCACAAGTATGTTGCACTATCATTATTAACTTTGCATCTTTTGGCATCAATATTATGAATATGTGTATCACTACAATCAAGATTCAATAAACCATTCACACTGGGTGTATGACCATAGAAGGTTTTATTCATGTAAACAGAACAACAATTGTTCTCTGACTTTAAATGAATAACCGTATTGCAATAAACATGAACTAATCATATTCACGCTCAACTCAAACACCAAATAACATTTATTTTAGGTCCAACACTAATCCCAAAGGTAAAAGGAGTGTGCGATGGTGATCTTATCAACCTTGGAATCACTTCCAACACACATCCTCACCTCGCCCTTAACTAGTATCTGTTCATTTTGCAACTCTCGTTTCGAGTTACAAATCTTAGCAACTGAACCGGTATCAAATACCCAGGGGCTACTATGAACACAAGTAAAGTACATATCAAAAACATGTATATCAAATATACCTTTGTTCACTTTGCCATCCTTCTTATCCGCCAAGTTTTTGGGCAGTTCCGCTTTCAGTGACCATTTCCTTTGTAGTAGAAGCACTCAGTTTCAGGTTTGGGTCTAGCTTTGGGCTTCTTCATGGGAGTGGCAACTTGCTTGCCATTCTTCTTGAAGTTCCCTTTCCTTCCCTTGTCCTTTTTTTGAAACTAGTGGTCTTGTTAACCATCAACACTTGATGCTTTTTCTTGATTTCTACCTTCACTGATTTCAGCATCGTGAAGAGCTTGGGAATCATTTTCATTATCCTTGCATATTATAGTTCATCATGAAGTTCTAGTAACTTGGTGATAGTGATTAGAGAACTCTGTCAATCATTATCTTATCTGAAAGATTAACTCCCACTTGATTCAAGCAATTGTAGTACCCAGACATTCTGAGCACATGCTCACTAGCTGAGCTATTCTCCTCCATCTTGTAGGCAAAGTACTTGTCAGAGGTCTCATACCTCTCGACACGGGCATGAGTCTTGAAATACATGATTCAACTCTTGGAACATCTTATATGCTCTGGCGTTCAAAACATTTTTGAAGTCCCGGTTCTAAGCCGTAAATCATGGTGCACTAAACTATAAAGTAGTCGTCGTACCGAGCTTGTCAAATGTTCATAACGTCTGCATCTGCTCCTGCAATAGGTCTGTCACCTAGTGGTGAACCAAGGACATAATTTTTCTGTGCAGCAATGAGGATAATCCTCAGATCACAGACCTACTCCGCATCATTGCTACTATCATATTTCAACTTAGTTTTCTCTAGGAACATATCAAAAAATAAAACAGGGAGCTATATCGCGAGTTATTGATCTACAACATATATATGCAAAACTATCAAGACCAAGTTCATAATAAATTAAGTTCAATTAATCATATTACTTAAACTCCCACTTAGATAGACATCCCTCGAGTTATCTAAATGATCACGTGATCCATATCAACTAAACCATGTCCGATCATCACGTGAGATGGAAGTCATTAATGGTGAACTCTCTATGTTGATCATATCTACTATATGATTCACGTTCGACCTTTCGGTCTCCATTGTTCAGAGGCCATGTCTGTACATGCTAGGCTCGTCAAGTTTAACCTGTGTATTCCGCATGTGCAAAACTGTCTTGCACCCGTTGTATGTGAACATAGAGCTTATCACACCTGATCATCACGTGGTGTCTCAGCACGACGAACTGTCGCAACGGTGCATTACTCAGGGAGAACACTTACCTTGAAATTTTAGTAAGGGATCATCTTATAATGCTACCGCCGTACTAACCAAAATAAGATGCATAAAAGATAAACATCACATGCAGTCAAAATATGTGACCATGATATGGCCATCATCATCTTGTGCCTTTGATCTCCATCTCCAAAAGCACCGTCATGATCTCCATCGTCACCGGCTTGTGTAGCGACCAGACCTCAACAGTCTGATCTCTGTGCTCCGGTGTCATCCCTGGATCAGTAATGCTGACACTACACAGTACTTGGAGGATTTATAACAGAGTAGCAATCACACACTTATTACATCGAGTGTCTCAATAGAGAACTTATTACAATAAATATGGCTTAAGGCCATCTAATAACGATAAAAGCGGAAGGCTTGGAAGATAAGTGAGTACATCAACTCCAACGGCATCACTGAGTATAGAACCACGACCTAAAAACTCCTTAATCGTCGTCTGAAAAGTCTGCAACATTAACGTTGCAGCCCAAAACGGGTCAGCACATGGAATATGCTGGCAAGGTAACACATAGAGAGTAATGGAATGAAACAACTATACTATATGCATATTTGGCTGGTGGAAATCTCTATGGTTATAGTTTTGCGTAAAGCCAATTTTTCCCTACTGCAAAGGAATAAATTTTATTTAACTATCATGGTAGTTGTTAAACATTGAGAATGGTTGACAGCATTCTCAATCCCAATTAAACATCATCATTAAACCCAACAAACTTAATTTAAAGTAACATGATGAGATTCACATGATAGTCCAGGTACTAGATACTCAAGATGTCCATAACCGGGGACACGGCTAATCATGATTAGTTTATTACACTCTGCAGAGGTTTGCGCACTTTTCCCCACAAGACTCGATCGCCTCCGTTTGGTTTCTCGCACTACATGGTGTTTGAGAAGACGGATGACCGAGACATAGTCTTTCAGAGGCTCCGGCGACGGCAGGCGGCGACGGCGGCGGCGGGGTCGGGCGGCGCGGTACGGTTTCGGGGGCGCGGGCTGGCTGGCTTCGGACTCCAAAAGAAATACTAAACGGACTCCAAAAATCCCAAAATAAATTTTCCTGAGCTTCTAAAATCAAGCCGCACAAGGTGAACATTTATTTGGGGGCCTAAATGCAATTTTGAAAAACGCACATTTTTCCTAAATTCAAATAAAATACTGAAAAACTCTGAAATAAAATCTTATTCGATTTTATTATTAAATCCTCAATATTTCTTTATTTTGGGAAAGTCATTTTATTCCCTCTCTCATATTTTTGTAATAGAAATAATTGATGATAAAATAATTAAAATCAAATGATCCTATCTTCAAAATTTGAGAAAACTCAAATATGAAAATAACGAAATCCTCAACTCTCTCCGTGGGTCCTTGAGTTGCGTAGAATTTCTAGGATCAAAACCAAAAGCAAAATAAAATATGATATGCATTGATGATCTAATGTATAACATTCCAAATTGAAAATTTGGGATGTTACAAACCTACCCCCCTTAAGATGAATCTCGCCCTCGAGATTCGGGTTGGCTAGAAAATAGGTGAGGGTAGTCCTTGAGCAAATCTTCCTCTCGTTCCCAGGTGGCTTCATCCTCTGTGTGGTGGCTCCACTGAACTTTGCAAAACTTGATAACCTTGCTGCGAGTGACTCGGCTGGCAAACTCGAGAATCTTAATTGGTTTCTCCTCATAGGTCAAATCATTATCCAACTGGATTGTTTCCTATGGCACTGTGTCTCTCAAGGGTATGTCAGCCATCTCCGCGTGGCACTTCTTTAACTGAGAAACGTGGAACACATCATGAACTCCTAACAATCCTTCGGGCAATTCCAACTTGTAGGCCACTTCTCCCATACGTTCCAATACTCGGTATGGTCCTACAAATCGTGGCGCTAACTTTCCCTTAACACCAAAACGCTTTGTTCCTCGAAGTGGGGATACTCGAAGATAAACTCGGTCTCCGACTTCGTAAACTGTCTCCTTGCGTTTAGAATCTGCGTAGCTCTTCTGCCTGGACTGGGCTATCTTGAGCCTATCGCGAATCAACTTCACCTTCTGTTCAGACTCTTTAATCAAGTCAGGTCCAAACAACTGGCGGTCTCCAACTTCGTCCCACGACAACGGTGTCCTGCACCTCCTTCCGTACAAAGCTTCAAAAGGGGCCATCTTTAAACTGGTTTGGTAACTGTTGTTGGAAGAGAACTCTGCATATGGCAAATTGTTGTCCCAACTAGATCCATAATCTAGCGCACAGGCTCTCAGCATATCCTCCAAAATCTGATTGACTCTCTCAGTCTGTCCATCTGTCTGTGGATGAAAAGCTGTACTGAATTCTAGCCTGGTACCCAAAGTTTCATGCAACTGCTTCCAGAACTTTGAGGTAAACTGGGTTCCTCTATCTGATACGATACTCCTCGGAACTCCATGTAGACATACGATTCTGGTCATGTATATCTTTGCCAACTTAGCACTGGTGTACGTGGTCTTTATTGGGATGAAATGAGCTACCTTCGTCAACCGATCGACTACAACCCAAATCGAGTCATAGCCTGAACGAGTCCTGGGTAATCCCATGATAAAATCCATGCCTAACTTATCCCACTTCCATTCGGGTATCGGCAATGGCTATAGCAATCCTGCTGGCTTCTGATGCTCTGCCTTTACTCTCTGACATACATCACAAACTGCTACATACTCCGCAATATCCTTCTTCATTCCGGTCCACCAGAAAATATCCTTCAAATCCAAATACATCTTGGTATTTCCTGGGTGAATCGAATATGGTGAATCGTGTGCCTCTTGCAGAATTAGCTTCCTAATCTCCGGGTCATTGGGCACATAAACACGGTCTTCAAACCATAGGGTGTCGTGCTCATCCTCACGAAATCCTTTAGCCTTTCCTTCGCTTATTTTCTCCTTTATAGAGGCAATCTCCTTGTCAGTCTTCTGAGTTTCTCTGATTCTATCCATCAAAGTTGACTGAATCTCCAATGCTGCTACATAGCCTCTAGGAACTATTCCCAAACATAACTCTCGAAGATTTTCGGCTAACTCCCTTGGTATTTCTCCCGTCATTAATGTATTGACATGGCTCTTACGGCTTAATGCGTCAGCTACTACATTAGCCTTTCCGGGATGGTAATGCAATCTCATATCATAATCCTTGATGAGCTCCAACCATCTCCTTTGTCTGAGGTTTAACTCCTTCTGTGTGAAAATGTATTTCAAACTCTTATGATCCGTGTACACCTCACAATGGTTTCCAATGAGGAAATGTCTCCATGTTTTCAATGCATGCACTACGGCTGCTAATTCCAAATCATGCGTAGCATAATTCAACTCATGAGGTTTTAGTTGTCTTGAGGCATATGAAACAACTCTCCCTTCCTGCATAAGCACTGCTCCAAGTCCTCGACGTGAAGCGTCGCAATACACCTCATAATCCTTGGTCTGATCTGGCAAAATCAACACTGGTGAAGTAACCAAACGTTTCTTCAACTCCTGGAAACTAGCCTCACATTCCTCAGTCCATTTGAACTTGGTATCCTTCTTTAATAACTCCATCATAGGCTTTGCAATTTTTGAGAAATTCTCAATGAATCTCCGGTAGTATCCTGCGAGTCCAAGAAAGCTCCGGATCTCTCCAACTGTGGTTGGTGCTTCCCACTTGGTCACGGTATCAACTTTAGTGGGATCTACTGCTATTCCTTCTCCGGATATAACGTGTCCGAGGAATCCTACTTTCTTCAACCAAAACTCACATTTGCTGAACTTGGCATACAACTGATGTTCTCTGAGCTAACCAAGTACCAAACGCAAATGCTCCTTATGCTCCTCTTCATTTTTCGAGTAAACCAGAATATCATCTATGAACACCACGACGAACTTATCTAAGAACTCCATAAACACTTTGTTCATCATGTTCATAAAATAGGCAGGTGCGTTAGTCAGACCAAATGACATAATGGTATACTCGTACAGCCCATACCTGGTGGTAAAAGCTGTCTTAGGAATATCCTGTTCTCGAATCTTCAACTAGTGGTATCCTGATCGCAGATCGATCTTGGAAAATACCTTAGCTCCTTGCAATCGATCAAACAGATCATTGATCATTGGTAGTGGGTACTTGTTCTTGATCGTTACTTCATTCAATCCTCGATAATCAACAACCATCCCTAACGATCCATCCTTCTTCTCCACTAGGAGTACTGGCGATCCCCAAGGCGAAGAACTTGGGCGAATGTAACCTTTATCCAGCAACTCCTTAATCTACTTCTTAATTTCCACCAAATCCTTTGTAGGCATCCTGTATGGTCTCTTCGATATTGGCCCTGTGCCTGGCAATAGCTTAATCAAAAACTCAATGTCTCTATCCGGTGGCATGCCTGGCAACTCCTCTGGAAATACATCAGGGAATTCCTTTACCACTGGTACTTCCTCCTGCACAACTCCTGTTAAGCAATTTACTTGAGTCCCTTTTGGCACATGCCGGGATACATACTTGATCCTTCTCCCTTCTGGGGTAGTAAGCAAAATTGTCTTACTGGCGCAATCGATGTTTCCTCCGTACATCGACAGCCAATCCATACCCAGAATTACATCCAATCCTTGTGATTCCAAAATGATCAAATCCGAGGGAAACACATGCCTACCTATACTCAATGGCACTTGAAAACATCCTTGACTAGCCATATACTCCGCTCCTGGTGAGCTTACTAGCATAGGTGTTCTAAGAACCTTAGTGGGAAGGTTATACTTATCCACAAATCCCCTTGATATGTATGATTGTGATGCACCAGTATCAAAAAGAACGAGTGCAGTAAATGACTTAACCAAAAACTTACCGATTACGGCATCCGGCTGTTCTTCAACCTCCTCCACGTTAACATGGTTCACCCGTCCCCTGTTGAAAGGGTTAGACTTCTTCCCAGAACTTCATTGCCATTCTGGCCTTCAGGACATTCATTGGCATAATGTCCGGTCTTCTGACACTTAAAGCAAGTGACTTGGCTCAGGTCCTTCTTGGCTGGGGTTGATGGGTTGGTACGGTTCTGGCCGTTGCTTCCTCCATTGCCATTACCATTCTTGGTGCCATTGTGATTGTGCGAGCTACCTCCTCCATGGGTATGCTGAAAATGTCCTCCCGATCTAGGGGTAAAACGTGGCTTCTGCTGAGCTCCTGAATTGTACTTCCCTTGTCCATACTTCCTCTTGCGATTCTCAATTTGCTGCTGCTTGCCTTCAATCATAAGAGCACGGTCTACCAACTCTTGGTAGTTGTTGAAGGTTGCTACCATCAACTGCATGCTTAACTCATCATTCAGTCCTTCCAGAAACTTCTCCTGCTTGGCTGCATCCGTAGCAACGTCATCTGGGGCATAACGTGCTAATTTACTAAAGTCCTCCACATACTGGCCAACTATCCATCCTCCTTAGCGCAAGTTGCGAAACTCACGCTTTTTCATGGCCATAGCTCCTGCTGAAACATGGGCAGTACGAAAGGCCTGCTGAAACTGGTCCCATGTGATAGTGACGACAGGGAAAGTGGCTGTGAAATTCTCACACCATGATGCTGCGGGTCCTTCAAGCTGATGTGCAGCAAACTTCACCTTCTCCGCATCTATGCATCCTATTGTGGTCAACTCTCTAGCTGTTCACTAGCTGAGCTATTCTCCTCCATCTTGTAGGCAAAGTACTTGTCAGAGGTCTCATACCTCTCGACACGGGCATGAGTCTAAATACTGATTTCAACTCTTGGAACATCTCATATGCTCCATGGCGTTCAAAACATTTTTGAAGTCCCGGTTCTAAGCCGTAAATCATGGTGCACTAAACTATAAAGTAGTCGTCGTACCGAGCTTGTCAAATGTTCATAACGTCTGCATCTACTCCTGCAATAGGTCTGTCACCTAGTGGTGAACCAAGGACATAATTTTTCTGTGCAGCAATGAGGATAATCCTCAGATCACAGACCTACTCCGCATCATTGCTACTATCATATTTCAACTTAGTTTTCTCTAGGAACATATCAAAAAATAAAACAGGGAGCTATATCGCGAGTTATTGATCTACAACATATATATGCAAAACTATCAAGACCAAGTTCATAATAAATTAAGTTCAATTAATCATATTACTTAAGAATTCCCACTTAGATAGACATCCCTCGAGTTATCTAAATGATCACGTGATCCATATCAACTAAACCATGTCCGATCATCACGTGAGATGGAGTAGTCATTAATGGTGAACATCTCTATGTTGATCATATCTACTATATGATTCACGTTCGACCTTTCGGTCTCCATTGTTCAGAGGCCATGTCTGTACATGCTAGGCTCGTCAAGTTTAACCTGTGTATTCCGCATGTGCAAAACTGTCTTGCACCCGTTGTATGTGAACATAGAGCTTATCACACCTGATCATCACGTGGTGTCTCAGCACGACGAACTGTCGCAACGGTGCATACTCAGGGAGAACACTTGTACCTTGAAATTTTAGTAAGGGATCATCTTATAATGCTACCGCCGTACTAACCAAAATAAGATGCATAAAAGATAAACATCACATGCAGTCAAAATATGTGACATGATATGGCCATCATCATCTTGTGCCTTTGATCTCCATCTCCAAAGCACCGTCATGATCTCCATCGTCACCGGCTTGTGTAGCGACCAGACCTCAACAGTCTGATCTCTGTGCTCCAGTGTCATCCCTGGATCAGTAATGCTGACACCACACAGTACTTGGAGGATTTATAACAGAGTAGCAATCACACACTTATTACATCGAGTGTCTCAATAGAGAACTTATTACAATAAATATGGCTTAAGGCCATCTAATAACGATAAAAGCGGAAGGCTTGGAAGATAAGTGAGTACATCAACTCCAACGGCATCACTGAGTATAGAACCACGACCTAAAAACTCCTTAATCGTCGTCTGAAAAGTCTGCAACATTAACGTTGCAGCCCAAAACGGGTCAGCACATGGAATATGCTGGCAAGGTAACACATAGAGAGTAATGGAATGAAACAACTATACTATATGCATATTTGGCTGGTGGAAATCTCTATGGTTATAGTTTTGCGTAAAGCCAATTTTTCCCTACTGCAAAGGAATAAATTTTATTTAACTATCATGGTAGTTGTTAAACATTGAGAATGGTTGACAGCATTCTCAATCCCAATTAAACATCATCATTAAACCCAACAAACTTAATTTAAAGTAACATGATGAGATTCACATGATAGTCCAGGTACTAGATACTCAAGATGTCCATAACCGGGGACACGGCTAATCATGATTAGTTTATTACACTCTGCAGAGGTTTGCGCACTTTTCCTCACAAGACTCGATCGCCTCCGTTTGGTTTCTCGCACTACATGGTGTTTGAGAAGACGGATGACCGAGACATAGTCTTTCAGAAGCACTAGCACCTTACGATGGATAGACCGTTACACCTACTTTCCCCTACATCTGCTAGTCTACCCTGTAAGAGTTCGCACGACTTTATCAACTATGCCAGAGCCCATAATGGCTTGTGGCTGCACACGGAAGTTTCTAGTATGAGTAATCTCATGATCCCTTTGAGCCTGGGTGGCGGTCCAAAAAGAAACAGGCAATCCTGGAATACCCAGGTACCTCAATCCACCCAGATGTGTATTTAAGTTGCCACCTTAGATAAACCATTAATTAACAAACTCACATCTGTCATGGATAACACTCACCCAATCCACGTCTACTATCATAGCATGGCATAATGGCAAACGTAGAAGTAACTCCCAAAGGTTTGATAATAAAACAGGTAATAGGTACTACCTCAACTACTTCCCATCCCACAATTTATTTAGATCCTAATCATGCAATGTGTGAAGATTGATCTAATGCAATAAAACTGGGTAGTAGGAAAGGTATGATCAAAGTGTTACTTGCCTTGCTGATGATCCGCGAAACCTAGCAATTCGAAGTAACAGGCGGCACTCCAGGTATTCTATCGCAGACAAACAAACAAACATACAATAAGCACTCATCTAATGCACAGCTAAAACTCAAATAAGAGATCTAACCAGAAAATTCAACTTAAGAACTCCGATTGGCAAAAAGAATCAAATCAAACGAAGCAACGAAAGTCAAACGGCGAAAGAAAACAACTTCGTTCTACTAATCTGGATCTAAGGCAATTTTTTACAGTAGCAAAAACTTGTTTAAGTTGGTTAAACAGATAGAGGGTTTCGAGATGAAACTCCAGGCGCTTGAATCGCCTGATTCCGATAAACGAGCGAAAAGTTGTACTAAAACGAAAATCGGATCAGGAATCGCGATCAGAAAAATCACGGATTTTATCCGAGAAAAAGAAACGAACGTTCGCTAGAACGAACGAATGGACGAACGCTCGCTAATTAAATAAATCAGAAAAACCGATCTATTTAAAAAACTAAAACTAAAGAAAAACCGACGAAAAACAGAATGGTTTTTCAAAAAAAAACCGCGGCACGGATTTCGAGGCGACCTCGGGCGGCGGGTCGGCGAGGCGGTGGCTCCGGCGACGGCATGCGGCGGCGGCGGCGAGGTCGGGCGGGGTCGGGCGGCGCGCTAGGATTTCGGGGGCGCGGGCGGGCTAGCTTCGGCTGGGCTCCCCTCCCCCCGGCTTATAAAGCCTACGCGGGCCGGAGTCCCGGTCGGACACGGCCCGTAGGTCGGTGCGATTTTTTTTAAAATAATTACACGCAGAAGAAAAATAAAAAGAAATACTAAACGGACTCCAAAAATCCCGAAATAAATTTTTCTCGGGCTTCTAAAATCAAGCCGCACAAGGTGAACATTTATTTGGGGCCTAAATGCAATTTTGAAAAATACACATTTTGGGAAAGTCATTTTATTCCCTCTCCCATATTTTTGTAATAGAAATAATTGATGATAAAATAATTAAAATCAAATGATCCTATCTTCAAAATTTGAGAAAACTCAAATATGAAAATAACGAAATCCTCAACTCTCTCCGTGGGTCCTTGAGTTGCATAGAATTTCTAGGATCAAAACCAAAAGCAAAACAAAATATGATATGCATTGATGATCTAATGTATAACATTCCAAATTGAAAATTTGGGATGTTACAGCTTGACACCTTGATCTCCAATTTGGGATGTTACAGCTTGACACCTTGATCTCCATCATAGCATCGTTGTCATCTCGCCAACTATTGCTTCTAACGCATAGTGATGAAGTAAAGCAATTACATGGCGATTCTATTTCATACAATAATGCGACAACTATAATGCTCCTGCCAGTTGCCGATATATTTTACAAAACATGATCATCTCATACAATAACGTATATCACATCATGTCTTGACCATATCACATCACAACCTGCCCTGCAAAAACAAGTTAGACATCCTCTACTTTGTTGTTGCAAGTTTCACGTGGCTGCTACAGGCTTCTAGTAAGAACTGTTCTTACCTATGTATCAAAACCACAACGGTGATTTATCAAGTTTGCTGTTTTAACCTTCAACAAGGAGCGGCCGTAGTCAAATTCAATTCAACTAAAGTTGGAGAAACAGACAACCCGCCAGCCACCTTTATGCAAAACTAGTTGCATGTCTATCGATGGAACCGGTCTCATGAACGTGGTCATGTAAGGTTGGTCCGGACCGCTTCATCCAACAATACCACCGAATCAGAATAAGACATTGGTGGTAAGAAGTATGATGATCCCGCCGACAACTCTTTGTGTTCTACTCGTGCGTATCATCTACGCATAGACCTGGCTCGGATACCACTGTTGGGCAACGTAGCATTCAATTTCAAAATTTCCTATGCTCATGCAAGATCTATCTAGGAGATGCATACAAATGAGAGGGGGAGAGTGTGTCACGTACCCTCGTAGACCGAAAGCGAAAGCGTTTTACAACGCGGTTGATGTAGTCGAACTTCTTCTCGTTCCGGCCGATCAAGCACCGAACGTACGACACCTCTGAGTTCTACACACGTTCAGCTCGATGACGTCCCTCGAACTCTTGATCCAGCAAAGTGTCGAGGGAGAGTTCCGTCAGCACGACGGCATGGTGACGTGATGGTGAAGTGATCTACGCAGGGCTTCGCCTAAGCACTACGTGAATATGACCGGAGGCATAAACTATGGAGGGGGGCATCGCACATGGCTAACAATGATTCATGTGTGTTCTAGAGGTTCCCCCCTTCATATATATAGGTTGGAGAGGAGGAGAGGCATCCCAGGGGGCGCCCCAAGTAGGAGGAATCCTACTTGGGCGCCTCCCAATTCGACCTCTCCCCTTTCCTATTCCTATTCGGAGTAGGAAGGGAAGAGGGGAAGGGGGAATCCTATTCCCTTTTTTCTTTCCTCCTTCCCCTCTCCTTCTCCAATTTAGACAGCCCATATGGGAGGGGAGCACCAGCCCCTTTGTGGCTGGTGTGTTTCCCCTCTTGGCCCATAAGGCCCATATCTTTTACGGGGGTGCCGGGAACCCCTTCCGGTGACCCGATAAGTACTCGGTGCATCCCGAAACACTTCCGGTGTCCGAATACCATCGTCCTGTATATCAATATTTACCTCTTGACCATTTTGAGACTCCTCTTCATGTCCGTGATCTCATCTAGGACTCCGAACAACATTCGGTTACCAAATCACATAACTCATATAATACAAAATCGTCATCGAATGTTAAGCGTGCGGACCCTACGGGTTCGAGAACTATGTAGACATGGCCGAGACATCTCTCTGGTCAATAACCAATAACAGAACCTGGATGCTCATATTGGGTCCCACATATTCTACGAAGATCTTTATCGGTCGACCGTAATGACAACATATGTTACTCCCTTTGTCATCGGTATGTTACTTGCCCGAGATTCGATTGTCGGTATCTTCATACCTAGTTCAAACTCGTTACTGGCAAGTCTCTTTACTAGTTCCATAATACATCATCCCATAACTAACTCATTAGTCACGTTGCTTGCAAGGCATATTATGATGTGCATTACCGAGAGGGCCCAGAGATACCTCTCCGATACTCGGAGTGACAAATCCTAATCTTGATCTATGCCAACCCAACAAACACCTTTGGAGATACCTTTAGAGCATCTTTATAATCACCCAATTACGTTGTGATGTTTGATAGCACACAAGGTATTCCTCCAGTATCCGGGAGTTGCATAATCTCATAGTCGAAGGAATATGTATTTGACATGAAGAAAGCAATAACAGTAAAACTGAACGATCAATATGCTATGCTAACAGATGGGTCTTGTCCATCACATCATTCTGCTAATGATGTGATGCCGTTCATCAAATGACAACACATGTCTATGGTTAGGAAACTTAACCATCTTTGATTAACAAGCTAGTCTAGTAGAGGCATACTAGGGACACAGTGTTTTGTCTACGTATCCACACATGTATCAAGTTTCCGGTTAATACAATTCTAGAATGAATAATAAACATTTGTCATGATATAAGGAAATATAAAATAACAACTTTATTATTGCCTCTAGGGCATATTTCCTTCAATGTGGGTCCTACTGGTCAATTTGACCAGTCCAATTCAATAGTTGACTGTTGACTTGGCAGTCAACTGGACCCTACTGGCAGCATCACACTTCCACTGGCTGGGTACACTTATGGGCGCACATAGCATTTCCCCCAACTAATAATTTTGAATTAAACTAAATCCAGTAAATTTAGAAAATCATTTAAACTTTGAAAAATCATATAAAATAAACCGTAATTCCGATGAAAATAATTTCTATATGAATGTTGATCAGAAAATATGAAGAATTCGAATATGCCATCCACATACCTACCACACCCATCAAACATGATGAACATCAATGATTCACGCCTAGGTCAAAATACCGAAAAACATCTCGAGTTGGGAAAATACCGTCGGATATTTTCCTCCTTTTAAATTGCGTCGTAATGCATTAGGGCACACGACCACCCCTTTTTTCCATCTATGCATTGTGTTCCAGTTGTTGTGCTATTATTTATCTTTCCCCCCCTCTCATCAGTTCTTGCCGGTAGACTCTGAGGTAACCGTAAACCCCGAGTATGACTACGTCAACGACAAGCCGTCCTTCTAGGCAAGAAAACTCCCCCTTCATCATTCCGATATCGCCTATTCCTTATCTCTATTGCTTGCATTAGAATTGTGATATTGTTATTGCTTTATCGGTAAATCCTATACTGTTGCATAGCCTGCCTTTGCTACTGCTGTTGATACCATACCTGTTATCCTATATGCTTAGTATAGATATGCTAGAGTCCCATCAATGGACCTACATCCTCGTCCGACTGCCATGCTATTCTTGAAATACGCCCTAGAGGCAATAATAAAGTTGTTATTTTTATTTCCTTATATCATGATAAATATTTATTATTCATGCTAGAATTGTATTAACCGGAAACTTAGTACATGTGTGAATACATATACAAACAGAGTGTCCCTAGTATGCCTCTACTTGACTAGCTCGTTAATCAAAGATGGTTAAGTTTCCTAGCCATGGACATGTGTTGTCATTTGATGAATGGGATCACATCATTAGATAATGATTTGATGGACAAGACCCATCCGTTAGCTTAGCACTATGCTCGTTTAGTTTATTGATATTGCTTTCTTCATGACTTATACATGTTCCTATGACTATGAGATTATGCAACTCCCGAATACCAGAGGAACACTTAGTGTGCTATCAAACGTCACAACGTAACTGGGTGATTATAAAGATGCTCTACAGGTGTCTCCGATGGTGGTTGTTGAGTTGGCATAGATCGAGATTAGGATTTGTCACTCCGATTGTCGGAGAGGTATCTTTGGGCCCTCTCGGTAATGCACATCACTATAAGCCTTGCAAGCAATGTGACTAATGAGTTAGTTCTGGGATGTTGCATTACGGAACGAGTAAAGAGACTTTCTGGTAACGAGATTGAACTAGGTATGATGATACCGACGATCGAATCTCGGGCAAGTAACATATCGATGACAAAGGGAACAACGTATGTTGTTATGCGGTTTGACCGATAAAGATCTTCATAGAATATGTAGGAACCAATATGAGCATCTAGGTTCCGCTATTGGTTATTGACCGGAGATGAGTCTCGGTCATGTCTACATAGTTCTTGAACCCATAGGGTTCGCACGCTTAACGTTCGATGATGATCGGTATTATGAGTTCATGTGTTTTGATGTACCGAAGGTTGTTCGGAGTCCCTGATATGATCACGGACATGACGAAGAGTCTCGAAATGGTCGAGACATAAAGATTGATATATTGGACGGCTATATTCGGAGACCGGAAGTGTTCCGGGTGGTTTCGGGTAAAACCGGAATGCTGGAGGGTTACCGGAACCCCCCCGGGGAACTAATGGGCCTAGATGGTCCGTAGTGGAGAGAGAGGGGATGCCAGGGCAGGCCGCGCGCCCCCTCCCCCTTGAGTCCGAATTGGACTAGGAGGGGGGGCAGCGCCCCCCTTTCCCTTCCCCTCTCCCACTCATTCCTTCCCCCTCCTAGTAGGACTAGGAAAGGATGAATCCTACTCCTACTAGGAGGAGGATTCCTCCTCTCCTTGGGTGCACCAAGGGCCAGCCGGCCTCCCCCCTTTTTCCTTTATATACGGGGGCAGGGGGCACCCTAGAACACACAAGTTGATCATTGTCTTAGCCGTGTGCGGTGCCCCCCTCCACCATAATCCACCACGGTTATATCGTCGTAGTGCTTAGGCGAAGCCCTGTGCCGGTAGCTTCATCATCACCGTCATCACACCGTCGTGCTGACGAAGCTCTCCATCAACACTCAACTGGATCGAGAGTTCGTGGGACGTCACCGAGCTGAACGTGTGCAAATCGTGGAGGTGCCGTACTTTCGGTACTAGGATCGGTCGGATCGTGAAGACGTACGACTACATCAACCGCGTTTTCATAACGCTTTCGCTTACGGTCTACAAGGGTACGTAGACAACACTCTCCCCTCTCGTTGCTATGCATCACCTATATAGATCTTGCGTGTGCGTAGGAATTTTTTTGAAATTACTGCGTTCCCCAATAGTGGCATCTGAGCCAGGTCTATGCGTACATGTTATATGCACGAGTAGAACACAAATGAGTTGTGGATGTGGGTATATACATATTGCTTGCCGTCACTAGTTGATTCTTGATTCAGCGGTATTATTAGATGAAGCGCTCAGACCGATATTACGTGTACGCTTACGCGAGACTAGTTCTATCGACGTGCTTCGCACACTGGTGGCTGGTGGGTGTCAGTTTCTCCAACTTTAGTTGAATCAGATTCAATGAACAGGGTTCTTTCTGAAGATCAAAAAGCAATCACTATACCACGTTGTGGTTTTTGATGTGTAGGTAAGAACGGTTAGCAGCCACGTAAAACTTGCAACAACAAAGTAGAGGATGTCTAACTTGTTTTTGCAGGGCATGTTGTGATGTGATATGGTCAAGATGTGATGAGATGTAAATTGTTGTATGAGATGATCATGTTTTTTTAAAGTTATCGACAACTGGCAGGATCCTTATGGTTGTATCTTTATTGCATAAGATGCAAGCGCCATATAATTGCTTTACTTTATCGCTATGCGGTAGCAATAGTTGCAAAAGCAATAGATGGCGAGACGCCCATGTGACGACACATTGATAAAGATCAACATGATGGAGATCATGGTGTCAAGCCGGTGATGATGGTGATCATGACGGTGCTTTGGAGATGGAGATCAAGGGCACATGATGATGATGGCCATATCATATCACTTATATTTGATTGCATGTGATGTTTATCCTTTATGCATCTTATTTTGCTTAGTTCGCCGGTAGCATTATAAGATGATCTCTCACTAAATTTCAAGGTACAAGAGTTCTCCCTGAGTATGCACCGTTGCGACAGTTCTTCATGCTGAGACACCACATGATGATCGGGCGTGATAAGCTCTACGTTCACATACAACGGGTGCAAGCCAGTTTTGCACATGCAAAATACTTGGGTTAAACTTGACGAGCCTAGCATATGCAGATATGGCCTCGGAACACTAAGACCGAAAGGTCGAGCGTGAATCATATAGTAGATATGATCAACATAGTGATGTTCACCATTGAAAACTACTCCATCTCACGTGATGATCGGACATGGTTTACTTGATATGGATCACGTGATCACTTAGATGATTAGAGGGATGTCTATCTAAGTGGGAGTTCTTAAGTAATATGATTAACTGAACTTAAATTTACCATGAACTTAGTCCTGATAGTATTTGCATATCTATGTTGTAGATCAATTGCTCGCGTATAGCTTCCCCGTTTTATTTATGATATGTTCCTAGAGAAAACTATGATGAAAGATGTTAGTAGCAATGATGCAGACTAGCTCCGTGATCTGAGGATTATCCTTGTTGCTGCACAGAAGAATTATGTCCTTGATGCACCGCTAGGTGACATAACTATTGCAGGAGCAAATGCAGACGTTATGAACGTTTGACAAAGCTCGGTATGATGACTACTTAATAGTTTAGTGCGCCATGCTTTACGGCTTAGAACCGGGACTTCAAAAATGTTTTTGAACACCATAGAGCATATAAGATGTTCTAAGAGTTGAAATTGGTATTTCATACTCATGCCCGTGTCGAGAGGTAGGAGACCTCTGACAGTACTTTTCCTACAAGATAGAGGAGAATAGCTCAACCAGTGAGCATGTGCTCATGTTGTCTGGGTACTACAATTGCTTGAATCAAGTGGGAGTTAATCTTCCAGATAAGAAAGTAATTGACAAAGTTCTCTAGTCACTATCACCAAGTTACTAGAACTTAGTGATGAACTATGATATGCAAGGGATGACGAAAGTAATTCCCAAGCTCTTCGCGATGCTGAAATTGGTGAAGGTGGAAATCAAGAAATATCATCAAGTGTTGATGGTTAACAAGACCACTAGTTTCAAGAAAAAGGAAATGGGAAATAAAGAGGAACTTCAAAGAAGAATAGCAAGCAATTTGCTGCACCCATGAAGAATCCCAAAGCTAGACCCAAGCCTGGAACTGAGTGCTTCTAGTACAAAGGAAATGGTCACTAGAAGTGGAACTACCCTAGATACTTGGCGGATAAGAAGGATGGCAAAGTGAACAAAAGTATATTTGATATACATGTTATTGATTGGTACTTTACTAGTGTTTATAGCAACCCCTTAGTATTTGATACTGGTTCAGTTGCTAAGAGTAGTAACTCAGAACGGGAGTTGCAAAATAAACATAGACTAGTTAATGGCGAGGTGATGATGTGAGTTGGAAGTGATTCCAAGATTTATAAGATCACCATCGCACACTCCCTTTACCTTCGGGATTAGTGTTGAACCTAAAATAAATGTTATTTGGTGTTTGCATTGAGCATAATATGATTGGATCATGTTTATTGCAATACGGTTATTCATTTAAGTCAAAGAATAATTGTTATTCTGTTTACATGAATAAAACCTTCTGAGGTCATACACCCAAGGTGAATGGTTTATTGAATCTCGATCGTAGTGATACACATATTCATAATATTGAAGCCAAAAGATGCAAAGTTAATAATGATAGTGCAACTTATATGTGGCACTGTCGTTTAGGTCATATTGGTGTAAAGCGCATGAAGAAACTCCATGCTGATGGGCTTTTGGAATCACTTGATGCTTGCGAACCATGCCTCATGGGCAAAGATGACTAAGACTCCGTTCTCCGGAACAATGGAGCGAGCAACTGAATTATTGGAAATAATATATACTAATGTATGTGATCCGATGAGTGTTGAGGCTCACGGCGGGTATCATTATTTTCTGACCTTCACAGATGATTTGAGCAGATATGAGTATATCTACTTGATGAAACATAAGTGTGAACATTTGAAAAGTTCAAAGAATTTCAGAGTGAAGTGGAAAGTCATCGTAACAAGAAAATTAAGTTTCTACGATCTGATTGTGGAGGTGAATATTTGAGTTATGAGTTTGATCTTCATTTGAAACAATGCGGAATAGTTTCGCAACTCACGCCACCTCGAACACCACAACATAATGGTGTGTCTGAACGTCATAACCGCACTTTATTAGATATGGTGCGATCTATGATGTCTCTTACCGATTTATCACTATCGTTTTGGGGTTATGCACTAGAGACAGCTGCATTCACGTTAAATGGGGCACCATCTAAATCCGTTGAGATGACACCATATGAACTGTGGTTTAGCAAGAAACCTAAGATGTTGTTTCTTAAAGTTTGGGGCTATGATGCTTATGTGAAAAAGTTTCAACCTGATAAGCTCGAACCCAAGTCGGAGAAATGTGTCTTCATAGGATACCCAAAAGAGACTGTTGGGTACATGTTCTATCATAGATCCGAAGGCAAGATATTCGTTGCTAAGAATGGATCCTTTCTAGAGAAGGAGTTTCTCTTGCAAGAAGTGAGTGGGAGGAAAGTAGAACTTGACGAGGTAATTGTACCTACTCCCTTATTGGAAAGTAATTCAACACAGAAATCAGTTCCAGTAATTGCTACACCAGTAAGTGAGGAAGCTAATGATGATGATCATGAAACTTCTGATCAAGTTACTACCGAACCTCGTAGGTCAACCATAGTAAGATCCGCACCAGAGTGGTAAGGTAATCCTGCTTAGGAGGTCATGTTACTTGACCATGACGAACCTACGAACTATGAGGAAGAGATGATGAGCCCAGATTCCGCAAAATGGCTTGAGGCCATGAAATATGAGATGGGATCCATGTATGCAAACAAAGCGTGGACTTTGGTTGACTTGCCCGATGATCGGTGAGCCATTCAGAATAAATGGATCTTCAAGAGGAAGACGGACGTTGATAGTAGTATTACTATCTACAAATCTCGAATTGTCGCAAAAGGTTTTCGACAAGTTGAAGGTGTTGACTACGATGAGATTTTCTCACTCGTATCGCTGCTTAAAAGTCCGTCCGAATCATGTTAGCAGTTGCCGCATTTTATGAAATCTGGCAAATAGATATCAAAACTACATTCCTTAATGGATTTATTAAAGAAGAGTTGTATATGATGCAACCAGAAGCTTTTGTCAATTCTAAAGGTGCTAGCAAACTGTGCACACTCCAGCGATCCATCTATGGACTAGTGCAAGCATCTCAGAGTTGGAATATACGATTTGATGAGTTGATCAAAGCATATAGTTTTATACAGACTTTTGGAGAAGCCTGTATTTACAAGAAAGTGAGTGGGAGCTCTATAGCATTTCTGATATTATATGTGAATGACATATTGTTGATCGGAAATGATAATGAATTTCTGGATAGCATAAAAGGATACTTGAATAAGAATTTTTCAAAGAAAGACCTCAGTAAAGCTGCTTACATATTGAGCATGAAGATCTATAGAGATAGATCAAGACGCTTGATAAATATTTTTCAAACAGTACATACCTTGACAAGATTTTTGAAGTAGTTCAAAATGGAACAGTCAAAGAAGGAGTTCTTGCCTCTATTGCAAGGTGTAAATTTGAGTAAGACTCAAAACACGACCACGGCAAAAAAATAGAAAGAGAATGAATGTCATTCCCTATGCCTCAGCCATAGGTTCTATAAAGTATGCTATGTTGTGTACCAAACCGATTGTATACCTTAGCATGAGTTTGGCAAGGGGGTACGATATTGATCCAAGAGTGGATCACTTGACAGCGGTCAAAATTATCCTTAGAAGACTAAGGAAATATTTCTTTGTTATGGAGGTGATAAAAGAGTTCGTCGTAAAGAGTTACGTCGATGCAAGATTTTTACACCGATCTAGATGACTCTAAGTCTCGATCTAGATACATATTGAAAGTGGGGGAAATTAGCTAGAGTAGCTCCATGCAGAGTATTATAGACATATAAATTTCCTAAATACATACGGATCTGAATGTTGCAGACCCGTAGACTAAACTTCTCTCACAAGAAAAACATGATCACTCTTTGGGTGTTAATCACACAACGATGTGAACTAGATTATTGACTCTAGTAAACCCTTTGGATATTAGTCACATGAAGATGTGAACTAATCACATAAAGATGTGAACTATTGGTGTGAAATCACATGACGTTGTGAACTAGATTATTGACTATAGTGCAAGTGGGAGACTGAAGGAAATATGCCCTAGAGGCAATAATAAAGTTGTTATTTATATTTCCTTATATCATGATAAATGTTTATTATTCATGCTAGAATTGTATTAACCGGAAACTTAGTACATGTGTGAATACATAGACAAATAGAGTGTCCCTAGTATGCCTCTACTTGACTAGTTCGTTAATCAAAGATGGTTAAGTTTCCTAGCCATGGACATGTGTTGTCATTTGATGAACGAGATCACATCATTAGAGAATGATGTGATGGACAAGACCCATCCGTTAGCTTAGCACTATGATCATTTAGTTTATTGCTATTGCTTTCTTTATGACTTATACATGTTCCTATGACTATGAGATTATGCAACTCTCGAATACCGAAGGAACACTTAGTGTGCTATCAAACATCACAACGTAACTGGGTGATTATAAAGATGCTCTAAAGGTGTCTCCGATGGTGTTTTTTGAGTTGGCATAGATCGAGATTACGATTTGTTACTCCGATTGTCGGAGAGGTATGTCTGGGCCCTCTCGGTAATGCACATCACTATAAGCCTTGCAAGCAATGTGACTAATGAGTTAGTTGCGGGATATTGCATTATGGAACGAGTACAGAGACTTGCCGGTAATGAGATTGAACTAGGTATGATGATATCGACGATCGAATCTCGGGCAAGTGACATACCGATGACAAAGGGAACAACGTATGTTGTTATGTGGTTTGACCAATAAAGATCTTCGTAGAATATGTAGGAACCAATATGAGCATCCAGGTTCCGCTATTTTTTATTGACCGGAGATGAGTCTCGGTCATGTCTACATAGTTCTCGAACCCGTAGGGTGCGCATGCTTAACGTTCGGTGATGATCGGTATTATGAGTTTATGTGTTTTGATGTACCGAAGTTTGTTCGGAGTCCCGGATATGATCACGAACATGACAAAGAGTCTCGAAATGGTCAAGACATAAAGATTGATATATTGGACGGCTATATTCGCACACCGGAAGTGTTCCGGGTGGTTTCGGGTGAAACCGGAGTGGCGGAGGGTTACTGGATCCCCCCGGGAACTAATGGTCCTAGATGGGCCTTAGTGGAGAGAGAGAGGGGCTGCCAGGCCAGGCCACGCGCCCCTCCCCCTTGAGTCCGAATTGGACTAGGAGGGGGGTGGCGCCCCCCTTTTCCTTCCCCTCTCCCACTCCTTCCTCCCCCCTCCTAGTAGGACTAGGAAAGGATGAATCCTACTCCTACTAGGAGGAGGATTCCTCCTCTCCTTGGGCGCACCAAGGGACGGCTGGCCTCCCCCCTTGCTCCTTTATATACGGGGGCAGGGGGCACCCGAGAACACACAAGTTGATCATTGTCTTAGCCGTGTGCGGTGCCCCCCTCCACCATAATCCACCTCGGTTATATCGTTGTAGTGCTTAGGCGAAGCCCTGCACCGGTAGGTTCATCATCACTGTCATCACGCCGTTGTGCTGACGAAGCTCTCCCTTGACACTAAGCTGGATCGAGAGTTCGTGGGACGTCACCGAGATGAACGTGTGCAGATCGTGGAGGTGTCGTACTTTTGGTACTAGGATCGGTCGGATCGTGAAGACGTACGACTACATCAACCGCGTTGTCATAACGCTTCCACTTACAGTCTACAAGGGTACGTAGAAAACACTCTCCCGTCTCGTTGCTATGCATCACCTAGATAGATCTTGCGTGTGCGTAGGATTTTTTTTTGAAATTACTGCGTTCCACAACAGTGGCATCCGAGCCAGGTCTATGCGTAGATGTTATATGCACGAGTAGAACACAAAGGAGTTGTGGGCGTGGGTATATACATATTGCTTGCTGTCACTAGTTGATTCTTGATTCAGTGGTATTGTTGGATGAAGCGGCTCAGACTGACATTATGCGTACGCTTATGCGAGACCGGTTCTACCGACGTGCTTCTCACACAGGTGGCTGGTGGGTGTCAGTTTCTCCAACTTTAGTTGAATCGGATTCAATGAACATGGTTCTTTCTGAAGATCAAAAAGCAATTACTATACCGCATTGTGGTTTTTGATGCGTAGGTAAAAACGGTTCTTGCTAAGCCCGTAGCAGCCCCGTAAAACTTGCAACAACAAAGTAGAGGACGTCTAACTTGTTTTTGCAGGGCATGTTGTGATGTGATATGGTCAATACGTGATGAGATATAAATTGTTGTATGAGATGATCATGTTTTGTTGAAGTTATCGGCAACTGGCAGGAGCCTTATGGTTGTCTCTTTATTGCATAAGATGCAAGCGCCATATAATTGCTTTACTTTATCGCTATGTGATAGCAATAGTTGCAAAAGCAATAGATGGTGAGACGACCATGTGACGACACATTGATAAAGATCAAGATGATGGAGATCATGGTGTCAAGACGGTGACGATGGTGATCATGACGGTGCTTTGGAGATGGAGATCAAGGGCACAAGATGATGATGGCCATATCATATCACTTATATTTGATTGCATGTGATGTTTATCCTTTATGCATCTTATTTTGCTTAGTTCGCCGGTAGCATTATAAGATGATCTCTCACTAAATTTCAAGGTACAAGTGTTCTCCCTGAGTATGCACCGTTGCGACAGTTCTTCGTGTTGAGACACCACGTGATGATCGGGCGTGATAAGCTCTACGTTCACATACAACGGGTGCAAGCCAGTTTTGCACATGCAGAATACTCGGGTTAAACTTGACGAGCCTAGCATATGCAGATATGGCCTCGGAACACTGAGACTGAAAGTTCGACCGTGAATCATATAGTAGATATGATCAACATAGTGATGTTCACCATTGAAAACTACTCCATCTCACGTGATGATCGGACATGGTTTAGTTGATACGGATCACGTGATCACTTAGATGATTAGAGGGATGTCTATCTAAGTGGGAGTTCTTAAGTAATATAATTAATTGAACTTAAATTTATCATGAACTTAGTCCTGATAGTATCTGCATATCTATGTTGTAGATCAATTGCTCACGTATATCTTCCCCCTTTTATTTATGATATGCTCCTAGAGAAAACAACGTTGAAAGATGTTAGTAGCAATGATGCAGACTAGCTCCGTGATCTGAGGATTATCCTTGTTGCTGCATAGAAGAATTATGTCCTTGATGCACCGCTAGGTGACATAACTATTGCAGGAGCAAATGCAGACGTTATGAACGTTTGACAAAGCTCGGTATGATGACTACTTAATAGTTTAGTGCGCCATGCTTTACGGCTTAGAACCGGGACTTCAAAAATGTTTTTGAACACCATATAGCATATAAGATGTTCTAAGAGTTGAAATTGGTATTTCATACTCATGCCCGTGTCGAGAGGTAGGAGACCTCTGACAGTACTTTGCCTACAAGATAGAGGAGAATAGCTCAACCAGTGAGCATGTGCTCATGTTGTCTGGGTACTACAATTGCTTGAATCAAGTGGGAGTTAATCTTCCAGATAAGAAAGTAATTGACAAAGTTCTCTAGTCACTATCACCAAGTTACTAGAACTTAGTGATGAACTATGATATGCAAGGGATGACGAAAGTAATTCCCAAGCTCTTCGCGATGCTGAAATTGGCGAAGGTGGAAATCAAGAAATATCATCAAGTGTTGACGGTTAACAAGACCACTAGTTTCAAGAAAAAGGAAATGGGAAAGAAAGAGGAACTTCAAAGAAGAATAGCAAGCAATTTTCTGCTCCCATGAAGAAGCCCAAAGCTAGACCCAAGCCTGGAACTGAGTGCTTCTACTGCAAAGGAAATGGTCACTGGAAGTGGAACTGCCCTGGATACTTGGCGGATAAGAAGGATGGCAAAGTGAACAAAAGTATATTTGATATACATGTTATTGATGTGTACTTTACTAGTGTTTATAGCAACCCCTTAGTATTTGATACTGGTTCAGTTGCTAAGAGTAGTAACTCGAAATGGGAGTTGCAAAATAAACAGATACTAGTTAAGGGCGAGGTGATGATCGATGTCTACTACACAACCTTCTTCTTGTAGACGTTGTTGGGCCTCCAAGTGCAGAGGTTTGTAGGACAGTAGCAAATTTCCCTCAAGTGGATGACCTAAGGTTTATCAATCCGTAGGAGGCGTAGGATGAAGATGGTCTCTCTCAAGCAACCCTGCAACCAAATAACAAAGAGTCCCTTGTGTCCCCAACACACCCAATACAATGGTAAATTGTATAGGTGCACTAGTTCGGCGAAGAGATGGTGATACAAGTGGTATATGGATGGTAGATAAAGGTATTTGTAATCTGAAAATATAAAAACAGCAAGGTAGCAAGCGATAAAAGTGAGCGTAAATGGTATTGCAATGATAGGAAATAAGGCCTAGTGTTCATACTTTCACTAGTGCAAGTCCTGTCAACAATAATATCATAATTGGATCACATAACTATCCCTCAACATGCAACAAAGACTCACTCCAAAGTCACTAATAGCGTAGAACAAACGAAGAGATTATGGTAGGGTACGAAACCACCTCAATGTTATTCTTTCCAATCAATCCGTTGGGCTATTCCTATAAGTGTCACAAATAGCCCTAGAGTTCGTACTAGAATAACACCTTAAGACACAAATCAACCAAAACCCTAATGTCACCTAGATACTCCAATGTCACCTCAAGTATCCGTGGGTATGATTATACGATATGCATCACACAATCTCAGATTCATCTATTCAACCAACACAAAGGACCTCAAAGAGTGCCCCAAAGTTTCTACCGGAGAATCACGACGAAAACGTGTGCCAACCCCTATGCATAGGTGTTCTAAATTCTTTAAAGACTCAATCCGATAAGATTACTTCAAAGGGGAAACTCAATTCATTACAAGAGAGAAGAGGGGCAGGAGAAACATAAGATCCAACTATAATAGCAAAGCTCGCGATACATCAAGATCGTGCCGAATCAAGAACACGAGAGAGAGAGAGATCAAAAACATAGATACTGGTACATACCCTCAGCCCCGAGGGAGAACTACTCCCTCCTCGTCGTGGAGAGCACTGGGATGATGAAGATGGCCGCCGGAGAAGGATTGCCCCCTCCGGCAGGGTGCCGAAATGGGTCTAGATTGGCTTTCAGTGGCTATGGAGGCTTCTGGCGGCGGAACTCCCGATCTATTGTGTGTTCTGGAAGTTTTAGGGGACGTAGGTATATATGGGTGAAAGAAGTACGTCGGTGGACCGAAGGGGGGGCCACGAGGTAGGGGGCGCACCCCCACCCTCATGGGCACCTCCCTTCTTTCCTGACGTGCACTCCAAGCTTTTCCGGTAGCTTTCCTTCCAAAAATAACTTCTCCAGTTGATTTCGTTCCGTTTCGACTCCGTTTGATATTCCTTTTCTTCGAAACACTGAAATAGGCAAAAAAACAACAAATCTGGGCTGGGCCTCCGGTCAATAGGTTAGTCCCAAAAATAATATAAAAGTGGATAATAAAGCCCAATATTGCCCAAAACAGTAGATAACATAGCATGGAGCAATCAAAAATTATAGATACGTTGGAGACGTATCAAGCATCCCCAAGCTTAATTCGTGCTCGTCCTCGAGTAGGTAAATGATAAAAACAGAATTTTTGATGCGGAGTGCTACTTGGCATAATTTCAATGTGATTCTTCTTAATTGTGGTATGAATATTCAGATCCATAAGTTCAAGACAAAAGTTCATATTGACATAAAAATGATAATACTTCAAGCATACTAACTAAGCAATTATGTCTTCTCAAAATAACAGTTCATCCCTACAAAATCATATAGTTTAGTCATGCTCCATTTTCGTCACACAAGAATGATCTCATCATGCACAACCCCAATGACAAGCCAAGCAATTGTTTCATACTTTAGTAATCTCAAACCTATAAACTTTCACGCAATACATGAGTGCGAGCCATGGATATAGCACTATGGGTGGGATAGAATAATGAGGGGGTTATGTGGAGAAGACAAAAAAGGAGAAAGTCTCACATCAACGAGGCTAATCAATGGGCTATGGAGATGCCCACCGATTGATGTTAATGCAAGGAGTAGGGATTGCCATGCAACGGATGCACTAGAGCTATAAATGTATGAAAGCTCAACAAATGAAACTAGTGGGTGTGCATCCAACTTGCTTGCTCACGAAGACCTAGGGCACCTGAGGAGGCCCATTGTTGGAATATACAAGCCAAGTTCTATAATGAAAATTCCCACTAGTATATGAAAGTGACAAAACAAGAGACTCTCTATCATAAAGATCATGGTGCTACTTTGAAGCACAAGTGTGGAAAAGGATAGTAGCATTGTCCCTTCTCTCTTTCTCTCATTTTTTTATATTTTTTTATTTGAGCCTTTTCCTTTTTTATGGCCTTTCTCTTTTTTTGGGGGGGGGGCCTTCTCTTTTTTATGGCCTTTCTATTTTTTTATTCCTCACTTGGGACAATGCTCTAGAAAATGATGATCATCACACTTCTATTTATTTACAACTCAATGATTACAACTCGATACTAGAACAAAGATGACTCTATATGAATGCCTCCGGCGGTGTACCGGGATTGCGATGAATCAAGAGTGACATGTATGGAATAATTATGAATGGTGGCTTTGCCACAAATACGATTTCAACTACATGATCATGCAAAGCAATATGACAATGATGATGCGTGTCATAATAAACGGAACGGTGGAAACTTGCATGGCAATATATCTCGGAATGGCTATGGAAATGCCATAATAGGTAGGTATGGTGGCTGTTTTGAGGAAGATATAAGGAGGCTTATGTGTGACAAAGCGTATCATATCACGGGGTTTGGATGCACCGGCGAAGTTTGCGCCAACTCTCAATGCGAGAAAGGGCAATGCACGATACCGAAGAGGCTAGCAAGGATGGAAGGGTAAGAGTGCGTATAATCCATGGACTCAACATTAGTCATAAAGAACTCACATACTTATTGAAAAAATCTACAAGTCATCAAAAACCTCGGCACTACGCGCATGCTCCTAGGAGGATAGATTGGTAGGAAAAGACCATCGCTCGTCCCCGACCGCCACTCATAAGGAGGACAATCAAATAACACCTCATGTTTCAAATTTGTTACACAACGTTTACCATATGTGCATGCTACGGGACTTGCAAACTTCAACACAAGTATTCCTAAAATTCACAACTACTCAACTAGCACGACTTTGATATTATTACCTCCATATCTCAAAACAATCATCAAGCATCAAACTTCTCTTACTATTCAAAACACTCATAAGAAAGTTTTTACTAATCTTGTATACCTAGCATATTAGGATTTTAAGCAAATTACCATGCTACTTAAGACTCTCAAAATAATATAAGTGAAGCATGAGAGTTCATCTATTTCTTCAAAATAAAACTACCACCATGCTCTAAAAGATATAAGTGAAGCACTAGAGCAAATGACAAACTACTCCGAAAGATATAAGTGAAGATCAATGAGTAGTTGAATAATTATGCAACTATGTGAAGACTCTCTAACATTTAATAATTTCAGATCTTGGTATTCTCTTCAAACAGCAATTAAATCAAAATAAAATGACATTCTAAGAATGGCAAACATCATGTGAAGAAGCAAAAACTTAGGATCAACCGATACTAACCGATAGTTGTTGAAGAAGAAAGGTGGGATGCCAACCGGGGCATCCCCAAGCTTAGACGCTTGAGACTTCTTGAAATATTATCTTTTGGTGCCTTGGGCATCCCCAAGCTTGAGCTTTTGTGTCTCCTTAATTCCTCTCATATCACGGTCTCCCTAAATCTCAAAAGCTTCATCCACACAAAACTCAACAAGGACTCGTGAGATAAGTTAGTATAAACCATTGCAAAAACCTTATCATACTCTACTGTAGAAAATCACTAAAATTATTATTCAAAATTTAATACTAAATGCCTCTTCATATTTAATAGTCCTATCCTCAAATAGAATCATTAAAGAAGCAAACATATGCAAACAATGCAAACATAACAGCAATCTGCCTAAACAGGATAGTCTGTAAAGAATGCTGCAACATCCATACTTCCCTAGCTCCAAAAATTATGAAAGAACATTCCCACTGTATTAAATTTATCAGAGCTTAATATGCAAAAGGTTCAACATTTTATCACATTCTGACTTTTCTAGGGAATTATTGCAACAGCGGTAAACTTTCTGTTTTCAAACAGCAACATGAAGACTTGTAAAATAGGCATAGTAAAGGCTATCAATGCCACTTTTATTGAAATAAAAGATGCAAAACATTGTTCAAAATAACATCAAGCAAATCCTAACAAAATAAATTGACGCTCCAAGCAACACACATATCATGTGGCGAATAAAAATATAGCTCCAAGTAAAGTTACCGATGAACGAAGACGAAAGAGGGGATGCCTTCCGGGGCATCCCCAAGCTTAGGCTCTTGGTTTTCCTTGAATATTACCTTGGGGTTCCTTGGTCATCCCCAATATTAGGCTCTTGCCACTCCTTATTCCATAGTCCATCGAATCTTTACCCAAAACTTGAAAACTTCACAACACAAAACTTAACAGAAAACTCATAAGCTCCGTTAGCGAAAGAAAACAAAACACCACTTCAAGGTACTGTAATGAACTCATTCTTTATTTATATTGGTGTTATTACTACTGTATTACAACTTCTCTACAGTTTATAAACTCTTTTACTAGCCATAGATTCATCAAAATAAGCAAACAACACACGAAAAACAGAATCTGTCAAAAACAGAACAGTCTGTAGTAATCTGTAACTAACGCAAACTTCTGGAACCCCAAAAATTCTAAAATAAATTGATGGACCTGATTAATTTGTCTATTAATCATCTGAAAAAGGAATTAACTAAATATCACTCTCCAATAAAAAATGGCAGCAATTCTCGTGAGCGCTAAAGTTTCTGTCTTTTACAGCATGATCACAAAGACTTCCCCCAAGTCTTCCCAAAGGTTCTACTTGGCACAAACACTAATTAAAAGCATAAAACCACATATAAACAGAGGCTATATGAATTATTTATTACTAAACAGGAGAAAAGCAAGGAACAAAAATAAAGTTGGGTTGCCTCCCAACAAGCGCTATCGTTTAACGCCCCTAGCTAGGCATGATGATTTCAATGATGCTCACATAAAAGATAAGAATTGAAATATAAAGAGAGCATCATGAAGAATATGACTAGCACATTTAAGTCTAACCCTCTTCCTATGCATGGGGATTTTGTGAGCAAACAACTTGTGGGAACAATAATCAACTAGCATAGGAAGGTAAAGCAAGCAACACTTCAAGATTTTAAGCACATAGAGAGGAAACTTGATATTATTGCAATTCCTACAAGCATATGTTCCTCCCTCATAATAATTTTCAGTAGCATCATGAATGAATTCAACAATATAACCAGCACCTAAAGCATTCTTTTCATGATCTACAAGCATAGAAATTTTATTACTCTCCACATAAGCAAAATTCTTCTCAATCGGAATAGTGGGAGTATCATAAGAGACTTGAATACTATAAATTATTTCCACACGAAAAGAGTAATGTTCAGAAAAAGGGTAATCATAATCATGACAAGTTTTATAAATATAATCATCACTACTTTTTATAGCATATGTATCATCACAATAATTATCATAAGTAGGAGGCATGTTATCATCATTATAAATTTGCATGTCAAAACTTGGGAGACTAAAAATATCATCCTCATTAAGCGTAGCATCCCCAAGCTTGGGACAAACATTAATTGCAGCACATATATTCTCAAAAACATCATCTTCATCAAACATAGCATCCCCAAGCTTGGGCCTTTTCATATCATAAGCATAATCACTCTCATCATTAATTGTATGGATAGCACCAATAGTATAGCAATTATCATATTCTTCCAAGCAAGTGCCAAAAAGATTTTCAAGATCATAAGAAGTATCATTATCTTCCCCAATTATATTTTCATGAGGCACAATAGTAATAGGAGCAGCATTATTTGGGGGAGATATCTTTTTACCTCTCTTCCTTTTTCTTTTCTTCTTCTTCACCACATCATGTGTGGGTTCAATCCTCTTTTTGGAGCTCCTTATTAATGAGATTGGTTGAATAGGAGGCTCCTCCTCGTTACCTGATTCATCATAAGAAATAATAGGAGGGTATTGGGAAGCCTGTTCCCTTTCATTAGTATTCTCTTCATCTTCTATTTGTTTTATTTTCTTTATGTAGTTGGCAATATAAGGATTTTCAATACAATTCACCGCATAATACATATAAATTTTCTCTAGATCAAAATCAAGAAATCTATCAAGATTAAACTTTGGAATACCCTTAGTTATACGTTTCATTTCCTCATACCCCAAAAGAATACTAAGCTCTTTATGATGCTCAAGGGTAATCAAATTATCACAATTTTTTG
This sequence comes from Triticum urartu, assembly GCF_003073215.2. Classification (NCBI taxonomy): domain Eukaryota; kingdom Viridiplantae; phylum Streptophyta; class Magnoliopsida; order Poales; family Poaceae; genus Triticum; species Triticum urartu. Next base: position 562,262,833 of record NC_053026.1, on the reverse strand, counting down.
ATACGATTCGGTCATGAAACAATTTGCATTGGAGATTTAAATGACCATGTTCATTGCAAAGTTCACAAGGGGTGCGAAAAATATTGAATTTTTTCAGCACAATCATCAAGACTTTCTTGCAACAATTTAGTTTCTAAGTACTTATGCCTCTTGCAATATCTATCTTCCCTATTTGGTGTGTACTTACAAACCCAATGCACTCCACAAAAATTGACATGTTTATAGAAGACATTTTCATCTTAACTAGTGCAATCATCATTAGTATCATGGATATTCAAAGAATTCGTACTAACAACATTGCAATCATGCTCATCATTCACAAATTTAGTGCCAAACATTTTATAGATTTCTTCTTCTAGCATTTGAGCACAATTTTCCTTTCCATCATACTCATGAAAGATATTAAAAAGATGAAGCGTATGAGGCAAACTTAATTCCATTTTTTTGTAATTTTCTTTTATAAACTAAACTAGTGATAAAACAAGAAACTAAAAGACTCGATTGCAAGATCTAAAGATATACCTTCAAGCACTCACCTCCCCGGCAATGGCGCCAGAAAAGAGCTTGATGTCTACTACACAACCTTCTTCTTGTAGACGTTGTTGGGCCTCCAAGTGCAGAGGTTTGTAGGACAGTAGCAAATTTCCCTCAATTGGATGACCTAAGGTTTATCAATCCGTAGGAGGCGTAGGATGAAGATGGTCTCTCTCAAGCAACCCTGCAACCAAATAACAAAGAGTCTCTTGTGTCCCCAACACACCCAATACAATGGTAAATTGTATAGGTGCACTAGTTCGGCGAAGAGATGGTGATACAAGTGGTATATGGATGGTAGATAAAGGTATTTGTAATCTGAAAATATAAAAACAGCAAGGTAGCAAGCGATAAAAGTGAGCGTAAATGGTATTGCAATGATAGGAAATAAGGCCTAGGGTTCATACTTTCACTAGTGCAAGTCCTGTCAACAATAATATCATAATTGGATCACATAACTATCCCTCAACATGCAACAAAGACTCACTCCAAAGTCACTAATAGCGTAGAACAAACGAAGAGATTATGGTAGGGTACGAAACCACCTCAATGTTATTCTTTCCAATCAATCCGTTGGGCTATTCCTATAAGTGTCACAAATAGCCCTAGAGTTCGTACTAGAATAACACCTTAAGACACAAATCAACCAAAACCCTAATGTCACCTAGATACTCCAATGTCACCTCAAGTATCCGTGGGTATGATTATACGATATGCATCACACAATCT